>NC_056726.1:548974551-549077051 GCF_019279795.1 Protopterus annectens | reverse complement strand
GGAAATGTTTTGAAATGATTTGTTGTGGTCTCATTTTTTTATATCACAAAAACCTGGCATTTTAACAGGGGTGTGTAAACCTTTTATATCCACTGTGTGTGTGTGTGTGTGTGTGTGTGTGTGTGTATATATATATATATATATATATATATATATATATATATAAACACACACACACACACATATATACATATATCTATATATATATATATACATATATCTATATATATATATATATATATAAGCTCTACAGTGGGGATGCCATAAGGTGATGTATAACAGCCAGATACTGATAGAAAGTCAAGATAAGCATTATTACTGTTTTTATTGTGTTTCTTTTTTAATTTTATTCAAAAATCCATATGCATTTTTCAGTTCTAATCAGGTCAAGAAAGGATTAGGGTAATTTTTTCATACAGCAGCTTCCTGATTTAAATTTTCTAATAATTCCCTTATTATCTTAAGCATTGAAAGTGAAGTCCTTCATGAAATACAGTCACCACTGTAAAAAGAAATATACTTTCCTAACAAGCATTCAAGTCTGGCATAAATTACAATTTCAGTTTCTTAATACATGTTTTACTGTGGTTTTTGAACACTCCTCATTTGTTAGCTGAGCAAGCAGCTTGGACAATGATTAGTTAACACTACTGGCTAGCTAGGAAAAGTGGTTGTCATAGTAACCAGCAACATTGCAAGACTTTAAATTTAACAGTGAAACAGGTGTGAGGCAATGAATTTTAAAATGCACTCCATATGCCAGGTACCTCACAATCTGTAGCATAATAGCTTAAACAAATTTCAAAATGGCTGCAAAGGGTTTTTTTTTTAAATGTACTCAAATGACCGGCAAAGTAATACTTGCGCTTACTAATTTAACATCAAATTTTGTATTACTTAAGAAGGAATTCAAGCACCTGGGCTCCTATCAGGTAGTGTATTATGAGTGGAACAGAAAAGGCAATTAACTATTTAATCGGTATTATTACTAAAACCTGTACTAAGTGTTTATGGCTAGCAAAGGGGCAGGCTGGGGTTAAAGCAATTCACGTATGCTTTGTGAGTCCTGCTCTTTCTGTTATTCATTTTTCTGCCTGACAGTGGCATACTTTCATACACTTGAAATACGGGATCAACAAATGGTCTCAGCTATTTTAGCCCTCTTCACAAATAGTGTATGTGCATGCATCTGTGCATGTTTTAGAAAGGAAGTTTTGCTAAAAATGGATGTATGATCTGACATAATTTAGAATGTGTGTTTATAGCTGATGAGAAAGGACATGGAAGATGGGTAGGGGGCCTGTGTTTCATGTAATGTTAAACCACAGTTACTTCAGTTAAAAAGGTTTGGCTCTACAGCTCCAGAAAAAAAAGTGGCACAAAGATCTCAGTTCACTTAAAGAAAATTAAGATACAGAGAAATGTTTAATGTGTCTACAGCTTTCTAAAAGTGATATTTTGAGGTGCACAAAAACAGAAGCATTTAACGTTTATAGACATTTAATTTAAATCCTTCAAAACTTTTACTTATTCAAGCTGTCAGTTTTGAAATTCTTTTAACATGTAAAATATGTCCAGCCATCCTGAACAATCTATGCATGCCTGTTTTGTGCACATATACAACAACAGAGTAGGGACTTCCAACAACAAGGTGCATGGTCATATGACATGGGATTCATGAGATACATATCTGGCACAAACCCCTTACTATAATTTGTAAAAAGCACAAGCAATATCATATTACTTCTCATTTCATAGATGCCTACTTCTGTTGCTGCCACTGCTCTAAAAATACACAAAGTGATGAGAAGTATCTGCCTTTCATAGACTCTATTAGCTACTTGTTGAGGACGATTAGGTGATTCCTGACATAAAGACATCAGCTGAATCTCTGCCAACAGTATCCACCCTAAGCAGCCTGACAATGAATGCAGCCATTCATGAGTCCCAAATGTCCACTGGAGACTGCAGTGCATGAAGTTCCCCTGGAAAACTTCACTTGACACCATCCTGTTCCAATCCACATAGCCGTCAATAATCAGGTTTCAGACATACATACACGTGCACAGTCAGGTCAGAAACTGCAGCTCGATTTTGTCAGCATCACATGCATGCCCACACCCACACACACCAAAAATAGTCATGTTTATGCTTTCCCCATCTTAAACAAATACATTATCAATCCTTCAACCGGGTACCTGAGCAGCAATCCACCTTTGTGTCTACTTTTGCAGAGTACCCTTCCCACCCTATTTAGCTTCCCATGCTAAATTGTTTCAACACTTTACTCCAGATCTTCACATTATACTGAACTGTAATTCACACTGTATCTAGAAAGTACTCACTTTATATCACCTATCACTTGTACAGTGTGGGTAAAGATACGTGGTCCCAGCTGACCTAAAAGTGCACTGTTTTATACCATACACATCTTATATCACTCCCAGACCAAGATTATGCCTAAGAGCATTGCTTAGGAACAATGGTAGCACGGATTCCCCATTTCACAGTGCTGAAAGCCCTTCCATATGAATGTCACATGCATTTTTTCGTATAATAAACAATGTTAATATCTGTAAAGTCACATACAAACAAGATATATGAAAGTTGGAATTTGCCATGGGGGGGGGGGGTGTCACTAAAAAGATCATTTCTGTTTCTGCCACAAATCATACTTAAAACAATGCTTTTCCAGTTTATTTTTCTTTCTGTATAATCATTTCCATAAAATAGTTACTGCATTTTGCAAACCAAACTGTATGACTCCTTAATAAATGAATGCAATAAAACCATGGTATCACCTGCATAATGGATTGTACCTGTATTATGTAGGTTTCCTACAGCTATCATCACTATTGTGCCTTGATAAACTGCTGCAAAACTGAAGTGAGAAAAGAAAAAAACAGCACTCAATCTAACTTCAATCCTCCGCAATAAACCTCTCCAGCACTTTCTGGAAAGTATCTTTCATTTGTATCAAGGGAGAAACGTTACCTGTTCTACCCAGTGAAGCAGCTGGATACCATGATCAGTTGCCTAAGAAGTTTAATAACCCTTTCGGCCTCATTAGAAGATAATGTGTCCTATTTATAGGAAAACATTCTGAGTCTCTTATGGACATACCCAGGCCTTACCACAAATTTATTTTCCTGTGTGGTTCTTACTTTAGTATTCGGAAGGACTGTCACCCATGATTAAGCAAGGTAATGCTTACAATACAGATCATCTTTCACAGGCACACTTGTGATTATCAGCAGCATCAAATACCAAGCCAGTGACCATGATTCTAAATGCAGTGTCTTATGAAAAGTTCTGTGTCAAACCTTTGGAAAGTTAACACTGTGCCACACCTCACAAGCGTGGGATTTCTAACCAGTTCTAGGATGGCCACGTAAGCGATAATGTGAAAAGCTGTTCTAGAAAAAGCTGCTATTATGAAATGGTGTTTGCAAAATCTGGACAAAAAGAGTATTCTTTTGTGGCGATGTAAGACCTTAGGACACTCCCCCATGCAAATGGCTTTACCCCTGCATCCTTCAACTTATTACAATAACAGGTTATTATTGCAGCTTAGTGAAAGGGACATCCACATGCAGTGAACAGTTTGGCTAACTACACTGCCTCAATTTGTGGCAATAGTCATTCTAGAATCTGTTGCATAAATATCTTTCTTTTTTCCAAAACACACAACTTCATGTTCATAATCCTGCATCAGCCTTCAACTGCTTGAAGACAGCAGATAATGCACATGAACCAGTTATGATGAGCAGGCTTTTATAAGGATCCTGGCACTGAGTAAGCATTTACAAACACATCAGTACCAAGCTGATCATGCACTGTCTGCTCTGGACCTCAGCAAGATTTTTGACTTTGACAGACATGGTCTGACTCTATCCATGCTGTGTGAAATTAGAGTAGCAAAGTCTTCCATTAAGTGTTTCTGAAATTATCTGTTATATTGGCTCTACATCTTAAGTATAAGAAATGTGATACTGAACCCAAAGTATCTAAAAACTGGGGTCCCAGAGGTCACTGAATTGTACCCTCATTTTTTTTCACTGTGTGTCAGCATTTTAGCACAGAATGAATTGAGTGCAGTATTTTCTTAATATGTTAAGAATCACGGAAATGGCCTTTATAAATAAGATCTTCCATGAAAACATACATATAATTTTCTCCTTATTTTGTTAGATAGCAAGTAAGATTTCTGGAGTCCTTCTTTAGGCTAAAAACTTTCCAATTTTGGGGAACATTGTCAAACCGCAAATAAGGAGCATTATACTAGAAGAAACGGTTATTGTCCAAAAAAAGCCAGACTAGTCAATGGTAGGTCTATGGTTAATCATCAAAGAAAACATTCTTCGAATGGCTTTTAATCGAAGAGTAACTGTGGAATCTGCTTTTCATCATACAGGCATATAACTGTAAATTTATTCATCAAACAGTCATAGCTGGCCAATGTCCGTTGATGTTGGCAATTAAAACTAGACAAAAATAACATTCCAAAGAACACCTTATAAAGTGCATAACGTAAAGAAATATAAGTAAACATGCCGTTTCCTCACTATAGTGCAACCACGGAGTTGGCATATATAATTAGCAGGGGGTGTTCACCACAAGAGGAACATTACTTCAACACTAGACACTCATTATGTGGGGGGCTGTGCCCCTCACACTCCCTGCTAATTATAAATACCAACTCCAAGATCATAGTAAAGTGGAGAAAGGGCAGGTTTCCAACTAAGTTACTGTGGTACACTTTCTCTCTGTTGGCCAGCTATAACTATGCTATGATTTAATTTATAATGGAATGCCTATGCGACGGAATGGGTTTTGATGGTTAGTGTTCGATTAAAAGCCATTTGAAGAATGCTTTCTTCGATGATTAAACATAGACCCACCAATGGCAGGCATCCTCTATTTCTTTATTATAGGTATATTCTACACTAATGACTACTGGGGACTTTATAAGCATAACCAAGCATCCACACATGTATCCCACCATTTATGTCTTAGAGATTAGTTTTAGGTAAGGAATATTTTAGGCTGTTGAGACTATTAATAAGGGTATATATTAGTTAAGGCAAGATTTATAGGCTGCCCCTGTACATTACAGAGTTGAGTGGTAGAAAAGAAATTAATTTCTGGTTTCCACACCCACTTGTCCAGGTTGCACTTCAATAGGAATATGCAAGAACTCTGCTTCACGTAGATGTGAAGCCTGTTTCTGAGAAGGGGAATTCCCTGCAACACAAACCTGTCCCTCCTTTTTATGTTAACAGCAAAGTTTAGATCCCTAGATTGGATAAAACTGATGCTGTTGGTCTTGTAAATATGCAAATGGTCCATCAGGGCAGGATCCAGGGATGCCTTATATGCCAGGCAGAGATCACCTCTTAATAGTCTATAGGAGTATAGCAATAGGGCTTTAAGGCAATATCCACAGGACATGCTGTTTACACCCTGTATTCTTTTGTGAGGAATGTCTGTGACCATTCCAGTCATTGCATATACCTGGCCAAGTACATTCTGAAGAGGGCATTGTACTCAATTATGGCTCTGATGAAGGCTAAATACAGAGAAATGATGACCTCCTTGGATTTAGGTGCTATGCTTTTGCTTATTAGTTGAGCTGCATATAATGATTTATCTACTATCTTGTACATGTGTTGCTCAAAATCTAGGTTACTATCAAAACATCTTCCCCAATTCCCTGACTATTGGGTCTACTCTCGGGGGCAAGTTATCTATGGAATAGTTTCCTGGGCTGGCTGACTTCCCAGAGAACATTATTATGCATTTCCTGTCACTGAGTTTTTGGTTGTAGTTTTGGCACCAATCATTTGTCAGTGTTAGACCTTCCTGTAGGATGTTTGTGTCTGGGGTAATCTATTTCTGTTGCTAGATTGCAGTCATCTGCAAACTCAGTAAGCCAGAGATCATTGCCATTGGATTGTACTTCAGAAACGTAAATGCCAAAAATGAGCAGACCCAGCACCGAACCCTGAGAGAGACAGCCAGTGATCATTTTCTTTGTGGAGGTGGTCTCCACTATCCTAACTTCCTGAGTTTTGTCAGACAGCAAGTTGGCTATCCAGCATGCAACAAATGAGTTAATTCCTAGTTCTATGAGTTTGTTTGCAATGCCTGACTGGAGGTATTGTACCAAATGCTTAGCGAGGTCAAGGTAGCCAATATGCACCTTTTTATTCTCATCCATTGCCTTGGTAACCTTTCGAAAGACATCTACCAACTTGATTAAACATGATCTACCCTTGATGAATAAAAAACAGGTTAGGTCCAATGTCTGTAGGATTCCTAGGTCATTATTAATCATATCCATGATAATTTATTCCATGGCTTTGTATATCAGACTATACCTACAGTTCCCAAGTTCAATTGTCAGACCACCCTTGTACAGAGGGATGACCACTCCAATCCACCATTTATGTGGCACAAAGCCAGGTCCAGACAGGACATGCATCAAGGTTATTTAACATGCATCCTGGGATGTTATCTGGTCTTGCTGCAGTGTTGTTAATCTTTGAGAGTGCATTTGGAACCTGCTCCCTATTGATAACTGGAGGGGTAGTGTTAGGTGGTATTACTTGGAGCGAGGTACCCAGGGTAGGGATAACATTTGAGCTGAGTTTGCTAGCCAGAAGATTTGTTATATTTTATTTCATTTTATTTTTTTATTTTATTTATTTGTCCCTTGATAACCAGGAAAGTCGAAATGAGCCAATGGCCCATTTTCAGCAGAGGCCCAGGGAGAAAAGCTCTACAACAAATTTAAAAGCATTTAAATAATGAGTAATTATACACAAGGGGAGAAAGCCCTGCAATGGATCCTTCCATCTTCATGTATCAGTTCTGAGCAATATTGTGTACCTCCTTTGAGGTTTTGAACATAGGTAAAGAAAATGTTATGGTTGTTTTTGGCCTAGGAGGCTAATTTTACCTAAAAATTAGCTTTGATGTAATTAATTTGATCTTTCATTATTTATTTTACTTAGAGAGTTTTTATCCCACTGGGTGTTATACCTCCTAATTTTAGCTATGACTTTTTCCTTTTGTTGTACAATCTCTTTATATTTGAATTCCATCAAGGTGTTTGTTTTGGGATTATTTCAGATAGGTACATTTGCCTATATGCAGCTATTAACATGGTTGTACAGGGTTGCCATAAACAGTTCCACATAGGCAACTGTGTTCTCAGGGCTTGTTGAGTCTTGAAATTCTGACAGATTATTATTTAATAATAGAACATTTCCTGACTGTTACAAGGTTTGCTGGGTTCACCTTGTTTATTTTCATCTCAGAGGAGACAATTTATTGTCTGACCTTTCAGAGGAAAGACACCACTTGGGGGGGGGGGGGGGTCACAGATTTCTCCTACTTTTGTGAGGATCAGGTTCAGTATGTTTGCACCTCTAATTGGACTACTGACTATCCGGGTTCAGGGTGTTTGTGTTAACGAAGTTGTATAGGATTCACAGTTTATAGAGGGTAATTACAATTACCAATGATTATGGTATTGGGCTGTATGGTGAGTGACTTGAGAAGGTCTAAATACAAACTAGAAGTATTAGTTTCATGGGTCTTGGAGGGTGAGATATGGCTTGCAAGGATATGATATAGGACTTTATCTCTGGTAATTTGGACATGAAAGAGCTCAAGTGCTTCATCTTGTTTGACTAGCCTTGAGGTATGTTTGTTTTTGATGTATATCGAGATGCCTCTACCTTTAGGCCGTGTCTGTGCAGTAGCTGGACTAAAAGTGTGAAAAGCATTGTAGCTTTGCACTGCTATGGTGCTGTCTACAGCTTTAAACTATGTAGTTGATCACTGCATATATGTCTGGAGGGAGTACAGTTTCTTGTTAACACTCTTAGCTTTGAGCAGTATCACCTTCAGATTCCTTTGGGCTGGTCTTGCTGTGATGGAAGTTTTGTCACTTTGGCATTGCTTAAAAAGGCACTATAAAGGTGGGCAATGTTTTAGCTAATATTTGAAAGCCTAGCAAGTCTAGGCAGAGCAATGTGGCCTGCTGACCATATCCTCCCATGTTGACAAATATTGATAACCTTAGAATGACACCAGAAGCTAAGCCAGTTGTTAAAGTCAATCATATTCTTCCTTCCTTTCCTGTTTATTTAAACTGATTTTATTTTGAGCAGGTGAGAGGACTGGATTAAAAGAATGTATACTATCATCTACAACCTTGTTATCTAAAGATTAAAGCATGACATAGGCAAACAGTTTATGTTTCAATTATATTACATCAATACAGAAAAAAAGGGAGAAAGTAATGCCTCCAAAGCCTGCTACAGTAGAAAAATAGCAGTAGTCAACTAAAATTATCTACATCATTTAATAGCCACAAAAATACATCTGTACCCACCAGGAATAAGTACAGAACTAACTCAAAAAACAAGTCACCCTGATGGAATCACAACTTCAACAAGTTCTATAAGAGAAGGAACAAAATCATGGCAAAATTAGGAGGTGTAGCAACCAGCAGGATATAAGCATTCTTATCAAACTAAGCAAACAACTCAGAGGAAAAATAAAGTCAACCAAAGCCAAACCTGACGTAAATTTGGCCTTCCAGACCAAGGGCAACAACGAGGCATTCTTTAGCTATGCCTGCATCCTCAAAGGAAATAGACACTTGTGTGCAGGACTCATTGTTAATGGAGCCATCTATATTGAGCCGGAAGATACAGCAAAGCTACTAGCAGACAAATTCATATCTAACATTACCCCTCTCTCCTCCTCAACCTTACTTCAGGAAATACCAACAAATATAACTCCTCCTACTATCACTATAAAATAGGTCCTCAATGTTCACTCCAAGCTCAAGAACAATGCATCGATGGGCCCAAACAATATCCCAGGATGCCTTTTTTAATCTCTCCAAGTCTTTTAGGTTTCTAATACCATGACGGGAATGGACCCCACTCCTAAGTCAATATATGATTAAAGTTCATGAAATTAGTATTGATTCAGTCTTTGATGTTAGCCAGAAATGCTCTTCTCAGAACCCGCAATGTGCCCATTAATTACTCCTTTGGCAATTCTTATGAAGTTATATGTATCGGTAACATATCTCAGTATGATTGTAAATTCTTTTTTATAAGACCTGTTGCTCCTACTACTACTGGAGCTGTCTGGGTATCTTTCTTTAACATTGCCCTCGTTTCTGCCTGAAAATCCTGGTATTTTATGACTTTGTGTCCCTCTGTATGTAAGACACTGTAGTCACTCATTTGGTGTAGCAATTTAAATGAGCAATGCTGCTTTTGCCTTCTTTTCATGGACTACTACATCTGGTTTTCTCGCATCTATTTTTTGAACTGTTGATAATGGATGATCCCATGTGATATAAACTGCATCATTTTCGATGATGCTTTATGGCTCATGCTTCCAGTGCTTTTCAGCTATTTAAGTATTATAATGTTTTCACAACCCCCAATGCAACAGTCTTGCCACATTATTATGCTTTTCAGTATACAGGCCCTTCTGCCATTAGTATGTCACAACCAGCAACAAGATGTAAGACTTGTTTCCAATTCTG
Organism: Protopterus annectens; assembly: GCF_019279795.1. Taxonomy (NCBI): domain Eukaryota; kingdom Metazoa; phylum Chordata; order Ceratodontiformes; family Protopteridae; genus Protopterus; species Protopterus annectens. The sequence goes on along the minus strand of NC_056726.1, from coordinate 549,067,471 downwards.
TTTTACAAAACCTACATTTGTCTGTTTCTCCCACATGTTCAATGGAGTTTGTAAACCAACATGTATGTGGGCCACCAATATTAACCTTCTGTCTTTTGGTTTAAATTCACATCTCCTTAACCATTCCACCATTTGATCCTGATCAACATGAGACTGTTCCAAGAGTTTTCTATACTTGCAACTAGATTTATAAATTTTCCATATTTTTTGCCTTCTCATCTGATCCTTCACCTTGTTTTATTTCTTTTGTTTTTGGCACATTCATTTGCTGCCTGATTTTCATCTACTTCTGGTATGATTTCCATTCCTGCTTGACACCAATAAGCTTCTGCTAAACTAAGCAGTGAAGTCATGTTAGACTTATGCTCCTCCTGTTTCAAACCTTTCACTACGTCCTGTGAGGTCAGCAGATATGTATGCAGTCCCATGATTGCAGATCTGTACATGTAATCAATTTCGAGGAGGCACATACCTCCTTCAAAATGGGGAATATATAGTCTTGGTATGCAATAATTTTATAAATCATTTGGTGAGCATGAAGCTTCCTTCTTGTTTTCATGTGCAACCTATCCAACACTTTTTGGGGCCAGTCAATCACTCCAAAACTATGTTAGGACAGAAAAAGCAAATTGGTTTATAGCTTGAACTTTGTTCCTAGATGTCAATGCTGATATCAGTGTTAATTTTAGTCTTCTGAAGTATTCCTTACTAAATTTTATTCACATTTGTTCATGTTTTGTTGTTGATCCTTCATCATTTTCCAAATGTTTATACACCCCCCTCTTGCTCAAGTTATTTTATATCACATTCCTGTCCCAAACTGTTTTCTTGGTGTTGCAGCTTTCCTACTTTAAAGGTTGATTTTGCACATTTATCAAGACCAAATGATATTCTTGTATCATCTGAAAAAGTTGTGATCACTTGCAGTTGTGCTTATAGTTCCTCGTCTGATGAACTATACAGTTTATTTATTTTACATTTCTTACTGGTTAACTGTCCGACTGGGCTGCAAGGCCATTTTTCAGTGGAGACCTGAGGAGAAAAGCTCCAAACATATACAACAACAAAGTTATACAAAGTAATACATAAACAAATAGTACAAACAATTAAGACACAGAAAAAAACATCCTGTAGGTAACTACAGTACAATGAAATGTATCCTCAGTACAGCAAAGATAGAATTGATATAAAGTACTATGAGCAACACTGGGGATGAAACAATATACACGGAGTGTGATATAAGATCAACAGACTACAAAACTGGTAAGCATGTGATATGGTTAACAATCATCAGAGGCAGGAAAAATAGGATCCCTAGTAAGGGTTGGAGCCGGTACAGAGCCAGTGGTTGGTAAAGTGTTCCCTTAGACTTTGCTTGAATTTGGTGGTGTCGTTAAGTTTGAGGATGTGCTGGGGTAACAGGTTCCAAGAACGAGATACTTTGTTAGAGTACAGTGAGTCACCAAAACTGTTTAGAGATTTGGTAACTTTTAGCAGAACTTTATCAGAGGATTGAAGGTCTCTGAGGTTAGAATTAGCTTGGACTAAGTCTTGCAGGGCTGGGCAGTTATTTGGTTTGGTTAAAATGGTATGGGCAGTAGGGAATTGGTTTAGTTGTAGACTGGCTAGCTCAATCCAGTTAATTATTTTAGGCCTAGGCAGTGGTGGATCCCTATAGGGTACGCTGAAAGCAAATGTAGCCATTTTACTGTAACATGCTCTAGGTGGTTTAGGTAAGTCTTTCATAAATTAGTAAAGATTTGTCAAGAGTACAGAAGAGTGGAGAGAAGAAATGACCTGGCAGTGGCTAGCCTGGAGGTGCTGATGAGATAGGAGTTAGCTCTGCAGAGCTGACCTAATTTTATATGTAGTTTTTTATAGTTATAACTATGTTTATCAAGTTTTAGTTGATTGTCTATTGTGACGCCAAGGAGTTTGGTATTTTCTACTAATTCAATAACAGTTTTGTTGGATGAAAAGATGGTGAGTGGAGGGATTTTGTCAGTAGTCTTGCTTTTGAAGAAACAAACAAACAAAAGTGAGATAGAGAGATGGAGCGGTAAAATTCAAACTGAACTTGAGAGGTACTAGCCTTTCTGAAAGCACTCAATAAACTAGTTCAGTTTGAATTTCACCGCTCCGTCTCTCTATCTCACTTTTGTTTGTTTTAAACAGTTTGGTTGTTTTTTCTTGTTATTACTTGTTTTTGAAGAAGACCATGAGTTTAGTTTTTTGGGGGACTGAGGATGACTTCATTTTCAGCTAGATAGGTTTCCATGTCTAACAGCGATTTTTGTGTTTTTTTCCTGAAGTTTGAGGGTAGTGGGGACACAGCAGATGAGGGTGGTATCATCTGCATATTGCATTATGGTGGCATGCTTTGTGGCACAGAGAAGGTTATCGGTGAATATGCTGAAAAGAAGGGGAATTAAAATGGAACATTGTGGAACTCCTACTGAGATAGGCAGGAGGGGGTAGAGGTTGTTAACCCATTTGGTGGACTGTTGTCTGTTGGAGAGGTAACTATGGAACCAGTGAAGGGATGATGAACTCAGGTTGTAAGTGGCAAGTCTGTTAAGAAGTTTTTGGTGGCACATAGTGTCAAGAACTTTTGATATGTGAAGAAAGACTGAGGAGATGAAAAGTCCTTTGTTTTTAAGGAGGTTCACTGTGTTCGTGCAGCTAATTAAGTTGGTACTGGTGCTGTGTTTGGGTCCAAATTGATGTTGAGTGTTGGATACCATATTGTTATTTAGTATGTAAACAAGTATTTGATGGTGGATGCATTTTTCCAAGATTTTAGCTGGGGCAGAGAGGAGAACAATGGGATGGTAGTTAAAAAAAATGGAGGATGGACCACTTTTGTGGAGTGGTATGATATGAGAGATTTTCCAGATAGTGGGTATGTACTTCTCAGAGATGGAATGATTAAATAGAATGAATACAAGATAGCAGATAGATGAAGCAGCTAGCTTTAAAAATTCATTTGGGAGAAGGTCAGCAGCAGGGGATGAGGGTTTAAGCTTTGTAAGAAGCATTCTGATGTAGCTAGTCTGTTTTGATGATATAGTGAAAGAGTTAGGGGAATTGATGGAATTAGGGATGGTTAGAGGTACATTGGGGTTATTTTGTATGTAGGATGTTACAGAGTGATGAAGTGTGAGTTGAATTGCGAGGCTAGGCTATTTATGGCATTTGAAGTGGTGGGCGGTGGGGTGAAAGATTTGCCGGGCTTTAGGAGGTGATTAATGCTTTGCCAGAATTTTGAGGGGCTGTGTATATGCTTCTGCTGGCATTTAAGAAAAAGAAGATATTTTGTCAAGTATAACCTGTTTTTTTTTTTTTTAAGCTTGGTTCCATAGTCGTTTATATGCTAGCAGGTCTGATGTGTTTTTTGTTAGGTGGTAGGTTGGCCAGGCTTTGTCACATTGTTTTAGCAAGGCTTTGGAGCTGCTAGTTAGCCATGGTATATGTTTGGATTTGGTATGAATTTTCCTAATGGGGACCAGGTTATTGAGTATATTCAGGTAAGCATCACTGAAATACTGGATAGCAAGATCAAGCTGGAGGGTTTTTCGAGGGCTCCAGTCCTACTGCTGGGGAAGAGCATTAAATAAAGGAGGAGAGAAGTTTTTTTTGTTGTGAATGAGTATGAATATGCTGTTATTGGGGTTGTGAATTTTTCTGAGGGTGAACGCTGGTGCATGGGCACTAAGGGTCTTCTGAAGGCAGCTGGCAGTGTAATCAGAGACTGATTTATGAGAATCCATTCAAGGATGGACTGCTTGTTAGAAGGTTTGTCAATATGGGTTGGTGAGTTAATAGTTTGTGTAAAATTAAAGAGTTTTATGAACTCAGGTGGATTTTCAGATGAGCATGTAAGCCAGACTACGTTGAAGTCACCTAGGACAATGGTTTACTGGGTGAAGTTAGTGGATATCCAGTACAGGAGGTTTTCTATTTATGCTTAAGTTGTTTCCGGGGGGGGGGGGATAAGTTGCTCTGATGGTTAGAGTTTTGTGGGAGTTTACTTTGAGGTCTGCTGCTATTACTTTGATGTTGCTGAGGTCGGGGGGGGTACAGTTGATTTGTTCTAGGTTGAGTGTGTCCTTGGAAAAGATAGCTACACCTCCACCACATTTTTCAGTTCTGTCGAAGCAGATGATGTTGTAGCCAGTGGGTAAGATTTCTTGATCTTTAATATTTTTTAAATCATCTACACAATCATCTACAAAAAGATGATGAGATGTCTACACACTTTGTTGTTTTCTGGGAACCAAATTGTAGCCATGACCTAATTTGTTAGGTAGACAACTTAATGGTTAAGGGCAATACAATAGAATGACAGTGACAGAGAGTCACCCTACAATATTCCCCTTTGAATTTTTATCCCTGTAATAATAATTTGTCCTTTATCGTGGCTTAACTGCAAAGTGGTTTGCCACTGTTCACTGTAATGTAATCGATTAGTGTAGGGTGTATCTTATACATTTTTAAGCACTCTTTTATCCATGAATGTGGGATGCTGTCAAATGCTTTTTTTGTAATCTAGTCATGCCATACTTAGATTCTTCCCCTTTTTACAGTTCTCCATTATGACTTTACTTAATAGCAAATGATCTTTTGTTCCATATTACTTTCTTTTATTACCCTTTTGTTCTATTAACATGACTGAGTTTTCTTCTAAATGACTACAAATTCTGTCATCAATTCCAGTATATAGCTTATACATCATTGGAAGGCAAGTTATTGGTCTATAGTTTTTCGGATGGCTTGTGTGTTCGCTCCTAAGTAGGAATATTGTTTTTCCTGTTGTTAACCAGGCTGGTGTCTGTTCAGGGTATGCATATAAATAGTCCTTTCTCATGGCTAAATCTTCATGCAGAGATGTTAATACTTTTAGCCAAAAGCTAGGTACTGCATCTGGGCCTGGGGTTTTCCAGTTAGGAGCTTTTCTTAACTTTGTTTCGATCTCTCTGGCTGTTACTTAGGTTCATAGGTAGGTAGGGCCTATATAAGCCTAGCCAAATGGTACCCTGGCTTTTGATACCCAAGAAAATTATTTTTCTGTGCCTCTATCAAGCAGAGCCAAATTTCTGTGTTAATTTGTTTTATCAAACTTCTAACTTTTGGGGTTTTACTGACTTTCTGTAGTCTACTTTTTACATTGATCTTAATATGTCTGTCCATTTCTATTAAATCAAGCAACTCTTCTCTTAGACCATTTTCTTCTAAACTGAGGGCACATTCTTTGTTCTCCATTTCCTGGGGACATTCTATAGATAGTTCCAGAGCATCTTCCTGTGCCACATTCTCTTCAGTTTCATCCTGTGTCATCCGTTGTTCTTTCATATGGGAGCTCACTGTTGGCTATTACTCCACAACATTGACTGCAACAGAGTTGCTGCAATTTCCTGTTCCTTCTCTTGCTGTCCAACTCCAACTGAACATTTATAATGGTTTCCTATGAAAGGTTCCAAAGTATCTTCATATGCAACTGATCAGATGTTTCCCACTCCACTGGTTTATCCTTAATCTGGGGATCCAGTGCTCTATCCTGCTGTGATGTTATCTGAATTAGATACTCTACAGTAAACCCTTCACTTCGCAGGTAATTCATAATCTCAGTTTCTATTTCTTTAACTTTTTCATTACTAATCCTCTTTTCTATTTTTCCTCTGTTTTCTTACTTTTTTGTAATGTACAATTTTCCATGTACGGCTACCTTTGCCTATATTTCTCTTCAGATATGTTTGGTGCTGCTCTTTTTGTACTGATTAGTTTTACTTTCTCCTTTGCATAAATATTGCACCATATTACATCTCTTTTTCTTTCCCTTGTCCGTATTTCTTCTTCAGATATCTCCTGTAACTCCTGTTTCTCCTTACTTTGGGGACTCGTTGTTTCATCATGCTGTGATAACCTGAGCTAGACTTTCTACACTATGTTCTTCACTTCGCAAGTATTCCACATCTTCAACTTCTATTTTTTAACCTTCTACTTTAATAATCTTCTGTTCTACATTCCCTCTTTGCGATCTTATTTTTCTATTGTAAAATTTTCCATATCCAGATGGCTTTGCCTGTATTTCTTTTCAAATATCTTTGAGACTTCCTTTTTTGTGTTAATTAATTTGGCTTTTTCCTTTGCATAAATTTTACACCATATCAGATATCCCTCTCTTTCCCATGTCTATATTTTATATACCTTTCAAAAGTCTCTAGATTTTGTTCTTTATATTTTAGCACTTTCTCAGTTGCTTCTTTTTCCAAATGGCTCAAGGTTTCTTGGTCTATATAATGTTTTTCATAAAGCTGTTGTATTAATGAGCACACATTTTTATTTGAAGCTTCTGACAGTTTTTCTTGTGGAAGTATTTCTCATTCTTCTAATTCCTCTCTTAATTGTTTTGAATGTCTTCTGTATGGAAAGTCTGGGCTTCTTGAATAAAAGTAACAATACATAATTTCTTTCTTATCCGTAATAGTCCACTCTATCATCTTTATGGCTCTTTTTTGGCCTAAAAGTTTTTGTTATTTCTGTGGACTGCTACTTCCTTCTACAACAGAAGGCCCATACTCCCCACTGGGCCTGGCCAAGCCCCATTGCAGGAATGTGTCTGTATCTTGAGAATTCTACATTGTCATTTTTTTCCAGTCCCGGTACCAGTGCACCTACCAGGACTGGGCACTTTTTTTTCCCAGCAGGGATACAGGTGGGATTGCCAGGGGTATATTTTCTTTTTCCCATCCAGTTGTCCAGGTTTCTCTTGTATAGGGCTAGTGAGGTACTCTGCTTGATATGGAGAGGATATCTATTCCACAGATGGGAGAGTCAATGGGACACAAATCTATCCTGCCAACAAGTTTTATTAATGTCACAGACCAGGTTGAGACCTTGCGCGAGTGGAGTTTGACTTATGGATATGTAACAACTCCATCAAGGCTGAGTCTGAGATGGCCTTGTATGCCAGACACAGGTCACCTCTGAGCAGTCTATATGAGACTGAGCAGAGGGACAGGGCGTTTAGCCTATCTGTATAGGATAGGTGTTTGAGACCCTGGATTTTCAGGTCAGGAACCTCTGTGGTCTCTCCAACTGCTGCATATGCTTGGCAAGGTACATGCTGAAGGGGGCATTGTACTTGATAATGGGTCTGATAAGGAAGGAGTACAGGGATGTTATGACCTCCTTGTTCCTGGATGAAATACTCTTAGTTATGAGGTGGGCCATGTAGAAAGCCTTCTGTACAATGGAGGCAACCTGGTGGTCAAAAGTCAGGTTGCTATCAATCTGGGTGCCTAAGTCCCTCATGACTGATTGCATGCTTAGTACGTTATTAATGTGATAATTAGTGGGGACACCATTTTCCCCAAAGGGAATAATGATGCATTTCTTGGCATTCAGTTTGAGGCCATGATTCTGGCACCAGTCATTAGTTTGGGTAAGGCCCTCTTGGAGGATGTTCACATCATTAGGGGAATTTATGACAGTGCCCAGCTTGCAGTCATCTGCAAATTTGGTCAGCCACAGACCACTGGTTTTGGCTTGCACCTCAGAAAAGTATATCCCAAACAGTAGAGGCCCCAAGACCAATTCTTGCAGTATGCTGCTTGTTACGGGGCAACTGCTAGAGGTGGCGTCCCCTATTTTGACTGAGTGCGTTCCATCATTGAGCCAGTTAGCTACCCATCTGGTAACATATGGGTTGATGCCTAGCTGGGAAGGTTTATCTATTATGCCCAAGTGGGGAATAGTATTGAAGGCTTTGGCTAGGTCAAGGTAGGTGGTGTGCACTCTCTTGCCCTCATCCATGGCTTTAGTGACTGTTTCGAAGAAGGCGACCAGATTTAAAAGGCATAATCTCCCATTGACAAAACCAAGCTGTGTGGGATCAGGAGCTATTGGAGAAAGAAATTCCTTCTGAAAATATAGCTAGGGAGTGGGATAAAATTAAAGTGGAGTTTAAAAATAGGGTGGATATAAAAGAATGAGAGATATTGTTAAGAAGCAGCAAGAATTCTTTAGAGGGATGCCAAATGTTAAAGTTTTGCAGAATAGGGGGATATCACAGAACAAGAGGAGGAGGAGCAATTGCAGAGTGCTAAGCAGAAAATAAAGCATTACCTTGATTATATGTATGAGCTTATAAAGATTGTTGTTAAGCAACTTTTTTTGATAATAATGCCAGAGCACAAAAACTTTTAGCACAACGACTCAGGCAGAAGAGAGTACTAAGGGTTGTTGCCAAGCTTAGGGCACATATAACAAGGAAGATAACAAGAGATCCTGTAGAGGTACTAGAAATATTTCTGACATTTTATGAAAGTCAGTATAACAGAGAGAAATACGCAGATCAAGAAAAAGTACAAATGGAAATGTTTATGGAAGCATTAAATATACCAAGGTTAGAGGTAGATGAGGCTCAATTACTAATAGGATAGGAGGAGATAAGATAAAAATGATGATTTATAACCAATCAACCTGAAAGTCCCCAGGAATAAATGTTATTCCTGTGGAATTTGGAAGCTAGGAGGGAAAAATGGATAAAGAGCTGGAAGGTTTTAACAGTATTTTAAGAGGAGGAGGAGTACCAACATCCTGGAAGAAAATGGCGGAAGCTGTAACACCTAAAGAGGGTAAAGACCCATCAGATCCAGCTTCATACAGACCGATTTCAATACTAAACCATGATTATAAGGTGTTTATGTCTATAAAGGCTAAAAGAATGTCAAAGGTGATGCCAATATTGACAGACCTAGATCAATGATGGTTTGTGGAGGGGAAGCAAAACATTTGACAACATTAACAGAACACTGATGATCCAGACGGAGGGTAAACATAGGAATATACCACTGTTGTTGGTGGGTCTTGATGCAAAAAAAGCATTTGACAGAGTAAGCTGGGACATTATGAGCAGGGCAATGGAAGCATTTGCATTCCCTGATAAAATTATAAGGCTGATTACGAGGATATATGAGGGATCAGAGGTGAAAATCAAAGTGGGTGTGCTCCTCTCTGATAATTTCTGTTTGAGCAGAGAAACCAGGCAGGGGTATTCTCTTTCCACTATATTTAGAACGAATAGCAAAGAAAACAAGACAATCAGAAATTCAAGAATATAATTGGTATGGTAGTCAAGAAAAGCTGGTTCTTTTTGTAGATTATATTATTTTATACCTGAAAAAAACTGAAAAGGACATTTCACTGAGGCAGTTTCACACTTTGTCAGGATAAAAAAATGAATGAAGCTAAAACAAACACAATAGCTGTAAAGTATGAACCCACACACAAATAGGTTCAGCAATATCCATATTTATGAGGACATGATAAAATGAAGTACTTAGGAGTATGGATTAAAAAGGATTCTGGTGTGGCAGCTAAGGATATGTGGGAAAAGATTAAACAAAAGATAATACACAAACTGAGAAATTGGAAGCTATGTTACATGGGACATGGATAGCAAAACACAAGCAGTTAAAATATTTTAGTCCCTTTAGTTTTATACATGTCAGGCATATTTTTTATCAACCAGATGAGAAGTTGTGGACAGCAATTAATAAAGAGATGTAGGATTTATCAGTGAGGGGAAGATGGCAAGTGTCAAGTGGATAAGCTGATTCTTCCAACTGAAGAAGGCGGACTGGGATTATCTGACTTGAAGGGATATTTCAGAGCCAGTTAAGGCTCCTATACATAGTACAAGTGGAAATCTGTAATTCAAAGTGGAAAAGAATGATGATGAAATAGGGGGGGAAGCTCGAGAAAATGGGACTTTGGACCTAGATCCTTAAGAAGAATATTGCAGAATATAATATTTATAAAGTAGCAGAAAGTATTCTAAGAACTAAGCCAACATGGGAAAGGATAAAGTAGATTCTGACGATAGGGATGACTGCAATTAGGGATACAGACAATAGGCAAGAGGGGTCTGGAATTTATTGGAGAAAACTGGTTAAAGAACCAAGGCACTGGTTGCAAATAATTAGCGAGGTAAAGGTAATAGAATGGGAAGAGTGCAAGAATTTATTTGGACTGCAGGATAGTGATTGTCTTCCTCATCAAGGACTAATATCAGAGTAGAAGCAAAGATAAAGAAAATGGGGGATCTTAAGCAAAAGACCACTACTGGTAGAGTTTTTAGTAGAACCTAGAACAGAAGCTGATGTTAAAAAAGCAGCATGCAAAATATTGCAAGATAACTATAAGTATTGATCAGAGGAGGTTAGAAAGGATTGGAAAGAGCGTCTGGATAAACAATTCACAAAGAAACAATGGGGGGATATATGTATGTCTCACAAATATACAACAAAGCCTAGAAGATTTAGGATCTTTGCTTGGAAGTGTTTGCACAGATATTTTTATACCCTAAGTAGATTCCAAAGAATTCATCCTTGGGTAGACAGCAAATGTTGGAGGCATGACTGGGAAGAAAGAGGTAACTGGGAACATATTTTCTGTGAGTGTAATGAGTTGGCAGACTTTAAACATTCCCTGTAGCTGCTCTCTCATAAATAATGGGCGAGCAAATTGGTGTAACTAAGAAACTTTTTTTTTGACCTATGATACAGAATAAGAATTGCCTGAACATGGTAAGGCCTTGCTGTATCTAATTATGGTGGCTGCCAAAAAAGCAGTTACTGGAAAATGGAAAACAAACTCTAAACCAACTTTACTAGAAGTAGTGAATATAGTAACAGAGAGAAAAACAACTTGAATTGGGATCTTTAGAAAGGGGTAGGAGCAAATTACTTAAGAAAACATGGGAATGGTGGGAATAATAAATGCAGAGGAGGAATGAGGTTTTAAAAGAAGGCAGGATCTGAATGAGCTATGTAATATCTGACTGACAATGACTGGATAGATTATAAGTGATGTATAATATTTGCAATTACAATTATGTCAACATGGTTTGTGATGTATAATGTTTGCAACTAAAATTATGCCAATATGTTTTGTTTTCATTTATATAAATGTATGATTTTCTATGTCATATGTGATAATTTAATAAAGATATTTCATGTCTAAAAAAAAAAAAAAACATTTATGGAAATGGAGTATTGTGTACTAACAGAAATAGAGCACAGAACATTGCTATTCCACAAAACTTTTTTTTGTTTTGTTTTGCAACACAGGAGAAAGATCAACATGGATCTTGCAGGTAAGTTAAAGACTGATCGAATCTGTGGCAGTTCAGAAGCTAAAATCTGGCACACACTAGTATTTACAAAGTGTAACAGGCATTAGAAATACAGGCTGTGATGGTCGATAAGTGAAAGCTAGGGCAAAAGCAACCCTCAGGGCTGCCTGAATGATTGACTCTCGATGGTTTTGTCCTTATGATTCCAGGGACACCCACCACAACGGAACAAACAGATTCAAGTCCAGTATGGGGAAGCTTGATGGTCAGCAGGCAGAGGGGCAAAAAGGATCTAGAAAAAGTATCATCATTCTTCTTTTCCTGGCACATTCAAAAGAAAAAGCCACCCCCAACGACCAACAATGACCAAGTCATACTCCTGATCTTCTAACAGTTCCTTGTAATGCAATGACAGCAGGTTCATATTTTCATAAACAGATATCTACTCCATTTTCCTTCACGGGAATGGTTAAACCATTCCCATTCCATGTTAATATGCTCAGCCCATATCTCTCAACCACTGCTATCACCTTGTCCCCTCCTACAACATTCAGTACAAAAGGGGTTCTGACAAACACGTAACAGAATAATTTCACCTATACATGAACATAAATACAATCATAACAGAAAACTTATATCTACCCAGCATTATAGACAATATTTTGCAAGCAAAGTTGTCCAGTGATGCAAACTTGCTAAGCTATCACATCATATCAGCTCCAACAATTCTTTCACATTTACGTCTAAAGTCACGCATCACTCATAGGTATCCTAGCAACTTCTTAAAACTTTAAAGTCCATCAGATCAATGCAATTAACATATATTGTCCTTTATTAACCACAAATCCACTGTTTTAGCCAGCATGTTAAAATCAGCCAGTAGGAGAATCAACTCCCTCTCTCCTGATATAACCATTAGTAATACAGCTTGATTTAACACGGCTCACCTATCAAAGCAAAGGCTGCCCCCCTTCTAATCCAGTAAAGCAAGCATAACAGATTAATATTAGGCACATAAACATCTGTAGTCATAATTGCTCTGCAGAAAAGATGACATTCTTATTCACATCAGTTCACTTCAGGTCATTTCACCCAGCTTGTTTACACAGAATAGTACTGTCTCTCTATTTCTGCAGCAGGAACTTCATAAATGTCTCAGGCACTTAATTTTGTATTAGTATCTGCAACGTTTCAGCTTAATCAAACCTGCAATCCATACTCTTTTTGTCTTTTTAGACTCTTCATCAACCACCCATCTTAGTAGTCATATTTGTATATAGCGTGAATCACCTCCTGTGTATCCTGGGTAAAACAAATGAAGTGTAAGCTTCAGGGCACAACATTCCCATGGCAACCAAAAAATGTGCTGTCTTCCTGCTAGTATGACAACTAAAATCATTATCAAAAATGCTCTCATCATAAACTTTTCACTTCTTCTCCTGTTGTCAAAGAAATGGCGAAATCTAGTCCATAAGCTTGTTATGCCAGACATCTTACCAAAGTATGGTATGGCTGTTTTACATACCCTGCTGTACTGGAATACAGAGTCTGTGTGCCCAATGAACTCAGTACAGTTCTGGAGACCTGTTCTTCTGGAACCCAGCTTATCTTGTATGAAAGACAAATTAAAGTGAACCTTTTTTTTATGTATTTCAATGTTTGAATTTTTTTTCTACGTGCTCCTTCCCCATCTCCACTTGCATTTCATTAGATCAGTATTAGGCTAACAGGGTTGTGGGCCATTTTAAGCCTAGCCAATTACCCCATGTGAAAATCAAACTCTGCATCTTGTATCTGTAAGGTAAAGACATTAACCATTATATGCCAGATGAGAAGTATGAAGCTGAGTTTATTTCACTTTAAAAAGGTTCTTCAAGTTGGCCAGAAGAACTTCCCCCACCACCTTATTAACCATGTTCGACTGCCCGGAATCAAACAGCTAATGCACTCAATCTACACTCGCCATATTTGCTTCTTCTGCATTTGAAAGTCAGAACTCTTCAGACTGCTTCCTTACTTTACTTTCAGGTTTCTTGGCAGACTGAGTCATGAAAGTGACCATCGTAGACACAACTTAAAAAAACTTAACGCAGGTTAAGATCACATTTTGCAAGATTTACCCAAGAAATGACTGGTGGACACACCTTTTCACAACCCCCCCCACACACACACACACACAAAACTCCTACTCTATGTTTTTTTTTTTTTTTTGTGACGTAGGGCATGCAGTAGTACACGGTAGACTAGGTATAAAAGTATGAAAGTTTCCATTATGTCATCCCATTTGCAACCTTTGCATGTAATTATTTTTTTAGTGTCTCTTCGCAATGCTTCCAGGTGTGACCACACACCACGCATCTCACTCCTCCTACCTACGCTATCATCTCCTTGAACAGGTCTCCAGACCTGTATACGATAATCTACATATAGCCTTCCCAAATATCCATAAAGACAGATAACCTGTTTTCTACAGGTAATGCTTCTTGTACACGTTAGTATTATACAAGATTTCCTTTATGCAATCATTTCCACAGGTCTCCACTTCTCAGATGAACTTCACAGCATTTCTGCAATGCATTTACTCTATTATGCTTTACATAATTCTTGTCATCTTGACAAGTCTTTTTTTATGTCATCAGGAAAATGTGCAGTCTTCCTCCCAAGCGGTCTGCTTGGTCAGTAAGGCACTAGTTACCATTATTTTGCCTCCATGAGCTCCATTTACTATACTTATTATATCCTAGTATCTAATAGATTATCAATGCTGCTACCCCAGGACCCACTCAAAGTCTGTGTGATTTTTTCACTAACTTTTCTATCTCTGGTCTGCAAACCACATACAAAGCTAAGTAATTGCAGAGTTTGCCCATTATATGATAATGATAAAAAAGATACACACAAATTAAACAGAATGCCAATTGAGCAGCATTATTGCTTGTTAGCACTTTCATTTCATTTTGTTGACTCCGTATGATCATTTTTAGGAAGGAATTCCTCTCATTCTGATATTTGAGCAGTAAATGCAAGTCGACTATTCTGCAAGGGCACAAGATAGGAATGCTGATGATAACTGTCACCTATTCCTCTATAACTTGTTTTTAACAATTTGGAGGTTTTCTTCCTAAGTCTTCTCTACAAATGGTGCTTCTTCTGAGGTCTTTTTTTTATTAGTCAGGTAACTAACTGGTCTTGAGTCCCTTTTCTTTTGAGACCAGATCCACAAGGACATGGGTAAATATGATAGAGACGAACATGAAAGTAAGCAGTCGACTGCCCTCTTTTTGGGAGAAAAAAACAAAGTACCCAGGGAAAACCTACTCAGACATTAGATCTTTGTGATTTGGTAACATTGACTAATGATGTGACATTCATGCCCATCTAAAAATGAGGCTGATAACACAGGCAGTATGGGGAGACCATGGAAGGTAAGATTTGGGATTGAACCACAGACCCTAGTGGCATGAGGCATAGATCTTTGCCACTAATCCTCCATGCTGTCTCAAGAGGTAGCATTACTTGTTACCAAAATCTAAAATAAAAATGACAACAAAACATCTAATCAAAAATAAGTTACTTATGAGGCCACAGAAACATAAAAATAAATAGTAGTTAAAGTAAGAATAAGTTTGAAGTAAAGATGAAAAAAAGATGGTGAAAAAGTAGGATTGCAAGATGGGTACATTTACCAAATGTTTTTTGTTTTAGCAGGGATTCTATAATTTCCCCTACAACATAGGCCTAGATGGTAGGTCACTATTTCCATCCTCTTTCTGGTTGTCACCATTGTAACCAGGAAGTATACTTGCTCCTTACCAGTTATAAACAGCTGCTCCCTCATCCTGTGATTAGTTGTCAGTCCATTTTTGGCACTCAGTTCTCTAAAAATTCAAGGGTGTAGCCCCCTCTCTCTTGCCTTGTTCATTGCCTTGTTTTCTTTTTTTCATCTTTCAGGACTCATTCTAATCTGACTAATCCTTCTCATAGACATTCCCATTTTGGTTACTATCCCATCTACATCTCCGTGAATTTTCTTTTTTTTTTTCCCAATTTTTTCTTTTCGACCCAAAAAGAGGGCAGTCGATCATTCATGTTTTCATCCATGGTATCAATCATAAAGTCATTCAAAAGGAAATCTGGTCCTAAGAAGAAAGTACTCAAGACCAAAAAAGACCCCCTAGTTAGAAAAAAGAAGAAAAAAGAAAGAGAAGAAAAACTCCAAATTGTTATAGAAACTTAGACAGGAATTGAAAAAATAGTTATAGAGGAATATCTGGTGTATATCTAAGTATTTCCTATGCATTTATCAAAGCTCATAGCGACTTGCATTTACTCCTCAAAAAAAACAGTGGATCAAAAAAAATGATGAAATGAAAAAAAAAAGTCAACAAATGTCATGAAAAGTCTGTTTAATTTAAATGTTGCTCAACTGGCATTCTGTATCATATATCTGGTATCATCTAATATTATTATGAGTGTATGCAATAAATGAGAGATATAAAGTAATATGTATTTGAAAAAAGTCAAAGCATCCCGTTGATGAAAAAAAAAAATAAAAAATCAAACTTAAAAAGGCAAAATATACACACAACTTTATATGAGCAATAACTTCACACACCCATTTTGCAGCATTATCTTTTCAACAGCATTAAAACGTTTTACTTCAGCTTTAGATAAATTTTCAACAATTGCCCTTCTCTCAATTTCTAATTTTGTTTTGGAAATAATTGCGAGATTTTTACATTTAATTTTCCTTAATAATGCTTGGCATGGCTTAATCAAGTTTATGGCTTTATTTTCAATAAATTTTTGCAACAACACTTAACAATCGAACAGAATCTATTGCTTTTAATTTACAAATCATCTGCTAAATTCAGAAAATCTTTACCGAATTGTCTTTGCTAGGATTTTGGGACTGTATTTTTACATTTTGTTTATGATTTCTGGCAAATTTCAACAACGAATCTTAACCTTCTTTTTCTCTTTTAAATTTCTGCTTTAATTCTTTTTTTCTACTCTCCTCTTTTTTCTCTTCTTCCTTCCTACTTCTTTTTTTATTCCTCTCTCCTCTTCTCTCTTGTCCTTTCTATTTCCTAATTTCTCCCCTATCATATCATTGACTTTGACAATACAAATAGCTCATATCATATGAGTGCTACTTATCAGGGTACCCAGTCTAAATTGTGCTGCACCATAAAACACCATAATAACAGTGCAGGATAATGTAACAGCCCAGCGCGCACACAGCCTCGTGTAACTTGCTCCCCCGAAAAGTAATGTCAGCTGGTGCACAAACGTAATCTATTGCAAAAAAAAAAAATAGAAGCATATGATGATTTTCATTAATTAAGTTCAAAATCTAAAATAAGCATTTAGTATATCAAATATTATTAACTCTTTAAGTTAATACTTATCTTTAAATGTTATTTTAACAATAAGTTTGAGTACAGCTTAAGCAAATAATAGATCACATATTTTATCAAAGCTTAGTAAAAGTTTAAGAACTTAACCCTTTAAAATATGGCAATATCTGCTGCCTTTTAAAAGCTCCCCACCCATTACTTAGAACATCTTTAAATTCTTTATCAGCATTTGTCTTAATCTTTCTTCCTCTCTCTTCTTCTTCTTATTTTTTTTTGTTATCTCTTATTTTATTTTCTTCTTCCTTCATTTCCATTTGCTTTATCCAGAATTTTATTTTCGTTTTTGCTTGCTCTCTTCAGCTCTCGCTTCATCTTACGTTCCCTTTCTTACTTCTTGTTGCATGCAATTAATTGCTCATTTATTTTCACATTCAAATTGTGGTTAATTAAAATTATTGATTATTTTCTTTTAATTCTTGTCTGTTGGCATTTGCATTGACTGATTTTGAAAGTATCATTATTTTACAACCTCTAATAATTTAAGATTTTTTCTACCATCATCTGTTTGTGTACTCAGTCATAGTGTTTTTTTATTTTTTCTTTAGATTTTAAGATTTCTAGTACTGCAAGGGCTACATAGCATTTGCAAGTTTTTTTTACACAGAACCATGGTGGCAATTTTTTTGTTAATATTTGCATAGTACTGTAAAGTTCTGTGCCCACACATAACCATGCTTTTTTTGCTTTTACTAATGTCCTTAAGTTTGTATGTGTATTGGGCTTTACTCATCAATGTATTCCTGACTTGTTCACATTGTAATACAATCTTGTATATAACAAATTTAATAATGTTATAAAAAAATACCTAATATATTAATGGGCTACATAACATAAAACCAAATGAAATGGGCAAAATCATAATAATCTTAATGATAAAACACATCTGGTCCCTAAATTACTTGAAATTATGCATTAAAAAAAGCCTTAAGAAATATTAAACTTTGAGATTCTCTGCTGATGGATCTGTATTTATATTTGGATGTATCATGTTTGGCTGTATGTTATCCGTGTGTTTAGTTGTGTGTGTGTGTTTGTGTGTTGTGTTTTTGTGTGTGCTAAATTTGCATTTTACTAGCAGACTGTGCCGTGTGTGTGTGTGTGTTTGTGTGTTTGTGTGTGTGTGGTAAAGTATGTGCATGGGTGTGTGGTGTAAACAGGTGTGGCCATTAACTGCAACCGACATGATGAAATCGCAGTGATGTGTGTCGTGGCATCCAAGTGTGGGAAACTGCAACCAAGAACTCTGAAAAGCTGAAAAAAAACACCTATTTGATGAACGCTTTTACTATAGTGAGATGTAAACAGCATAAAATGGAGGCACACATATGATCTTAGGCCACACACAGGCTAGGGCTAGTCCTGTATGTAAACCAGAGGACAAGTGTGGTACAGGACAGGTCAGAACTGCAAGTGTGCACTTTAAAGTCAAACTATTTTTATCACTATAAGGGGTCTAGAGGGTGGTGACAGACATCAGAGGACTAATATTACCAAAATGTAAGCACTGAGAAAACAGGAAAGAAGAAAATACTACTGCTGGGAATTAGCGCTTGAACTTTTGATAACGTGACTTACCTCACCTGAACTTGTATCCCTGTCTTGCCTGTACAATTATGAATTAATTACTTGGTGAAATCTTTGTTGAGCTATTGAGGACATGCTGAATGTCTCTACAACAAAACTAACATAAGACTTGGTGAGACAACATTGTCATCTCTTACGGAACAAGAAACCTGTTTCATAAGATCACATTTTTTTAATTACAAGCTTATAATCTACTGTTATTGATCATCTAACTGCTTTGCTGATATAACTCAAGTCTGCTTTTGATATCATCCATAAAGGCAACTAGTGATGTTTTACAAATAGAAATGTGAACCATAATACTGAAACAGTATCTTATTAAGGCAAACTCTGTGCTACAGAATAATCTCTGTTTTCCAGATGTTTACAACTAGCTCCACTACTGAGTTAGCTGATGTGTTGTAAGACCCACTGGCTGTGTGATCTAGACAGTGTTTCAAAAACAAGAACAACAAAAAGTGCTTTAAAGAATAAACAGCTATCATCCCTCAGGAGCCTGTGCAACACTGAATACAGTGAGAACTCTGAAATCTTTGAACATTTTTAGTTGAACAAGTTGTTTCATTTCAGAAAAGCAGCAGTTTTCTCTACAGCTTGCATCACAGTGCTGTAGGCAGTAGCACAGTTACCTGTGCAGATCATCCCGATGTTCTCTTCATTCCCAAATATCCTGCCCCAAATCTCAGCCTAACCAATGTGGAAATATTGTGATCTGAGCTAAAAATATTATCGGCTCTCCTGGGCTCTTTGAGGATATAACCAAACTTTTTAAATAAAAGTTCAGTGTTCTTCCCAATACAAATAATTACACATTTCTTTACACACAGTAAAAAGTCTTTTGGCTTTTCCCGGTTACGGGTCACCACAGCGGAACTCTGGTCCGCTCATGATTGGCAGTGGATTTTTACGGTGCTGAGTTGCCAGTCCGACACCCAACCTTCAAGGAAGGCATGCCCATTCACGCACACACCTACCTGCATGTCTTTAACGTCACTCGACCACGGGGGGGACATGCAGACTCCACACAGAAGGCGCTCCAGCCAAGAATCGAGCAGGAGAACCTCTTGCTATGAGGCGACAATGCTAACCGCTGCACCACCGGGGCCTACAATAAACAAAGGATTACCATTATCTCATCAAAGCTTGACAGTGTCTAGACTTCCCTAAAGCTCTGTTGCATTTGTACTGCCAAAAATGGAAACCACCTCGCAACCTCCTGCATATTTACCTGGTGAGCCAATTCTACCAATGTAAAAATATGTGATATAATAAAGAAATAAAATACTGTGCTTTTTACATATCATGTGTTGTGTCTGACAATATTCTTCCACTCAACTCTTTTACGTAACTAGTTTATGATTAATTATGCAGCAGTTCATAGGTTCGTAGGCAAGTACTAGGCTATCTGCCCAAGGGCATTTATAAGCCTAGCCAGAATGTGTTGGCTTTCGCCACCCCCTTAGATTAGTTCCCTGTGCCTCTGTCCAGCAGAGCCGTCAGTTCCCTGCGCCACTGTCCAGCAGACCCATTAGTTCCCTGCGCCACTGTCCAGCAGAGCCAGTGCAGTGATCCCCGGGGTAAATTTTCTGTTTCCCATCCACCCGTCAAGGTTTCTCTTGAAGAGTGTTAGTGAGGGGCTCTGCCTGATGTATACTGGAATCCTGTTCCAAAGCATGGGGAGTCTCTGGGATAGGAATCTATCCCTCCAGCATGTCCTATTTATCGTTGTCGTGAGGTTTATATCTCTAGAGCATGTGGCTCTCTGGGATTTGTTTTTTTTTTTAGGTGGAGCATGTCCATCAATTCTGGGTTGGACATGGCCTTGTATGTCACGCAGAGATCACCTCTGAGTAAGCGGTACGCAACTGAGTACAGCTGGAGTTTCTTGAGTCGGGCTGCATAGGGCATCTGTTTGAGGCCAGTAATTCTCTTGGTGAGGTACTTTTTTGTGGCCTTTCCAGCTGTTGCAGGTGTCTTGTAAGGTACATCCCAAATGGGTCGTTGTATTCTATGATGGGTCTAATGAGTGATGAGTAGAGAGGCACAATAACCTCTTTTGTTCTAGATGCAAACCCTTTTCTGATTAGGTGGGCCACATAGAAGGATTTTCTAACCACCTTGGCAATATGATTATCAAAGGAGAGATTACTATCTGCTTGGGTCCCCAGATCCCTTATTACATTTTCTGTATTTAAGGGACTACCACCTATGTGGTAGTTCGTGGGTATTTTGTTTTTTCCAAAGGGGATGACTATGCACTTTTTGGCATTTAGCTTGAGGCCATGATTTTGACACCAGGTATCCGTCTCAGTGAGACCCATCTGAAGTGTGTCTGTATCAGCTGGGGAATCAATTATGGCCCCTAGTTTGCAGTCGTCTGCGAACTTGGTCAGCCATATTCCTCCTATGCTTGCCTGTACCTCTGAGAAGTATATACCGAACAGGAGGGGTCCTAGGACTGAGCCCTGGGGACTCCACTTGTAACCGGTTTAGAGTCGGACATAGAGCCTGCAACTCTCACCATGTGGGTTCTATCCATGAGCCAGTTGGCAACCCATCTCGTGACGTAGGGGTTTATGTTCAAGCTGGTGAGCTTGTCTATAATACTAGAATGGGGAATGGTATCGAAAGCCTTTGCGAGGTGTAGGTAGGCTGTGTGGACCTCCTTTCTCTCATCTAATGTCTTGGTAACCATCTTAAAGAAGTCCACCAGGTTTAGGAGGCATGATCTGCCCTTAACAAAACCAAACTCGGTAGGGTCCAAGGTTTGGAGGTTCCCAATGTCTCTGTTAATGAGTTCCATGATGATGTGTTCCATAGCCTAGCAGACCAGGTTAGTCAGGCTTATAGGGCGATAGTTCCCGGGGTCCATTGTGGCTCCAACTTTGTGGAGCGGGATAGCTGTTGCTGTGCGCCACTCTATGGGTATGTAGCCTGTAGAGAGGCTGAGTTTGAACAGTGTGTTTAGGTGAGGGGTTAGTTCATTTTGGAGCTCTTGTAAATGTGTAACTGCTTTATCCAATCCAGTACACTTACAATGCAGAACTCTGTCAAATTATTTTGGTAGACCTAGATATGCTTTTTGGTGTGTCAGGCCTTCATGTACTGCAACAGTTTCTTAAGCAAAAAATGCTCTCAAAATTAGAAAAAAAAGACATTTGCATCATAAACTCATATGGATCTTGAGTTGCAAGCAAAAGTTTTACTTGTATGACAGGTCCATTCAGCGTTTCCTTTAATTTACAATGTACATTGATGACTTACTAAAAAGTCATTACCTTTGTGAGAAGGAAAGGAACTCTATTTACTACCTCATTTCCAGTACTCACCAGTCTTTAAGTTATCTGTAAAAAAGTTTTGTTAAGAGTGCTGATAATATTGTTGATTTTGTAAAGGAAATTTCCTGGGATATTACTGGGACTCATGGAGACAGAAACATAGTAAGCACTAACGATCTTTCTTGAGTTAGAACTCTTATTTCCATAAATTTTTGCTAGCTTTTAATTGTTGGTAAACTGTCAGAAATTGTTTCTGACTTTTAGACTTCCATTTTTCTGACATAATACATTTGGTATCTAGGTTTTGTTAACCTTTTTTAGGCATTCTGATTCCTCTGGTCAGAGCTTTTTGTGCTTTGTTTTCTCTGTGTTTTTTCCTGTCATGCTGATTATTGAGCTTTACTCCTAGCAGTTAAGATAGAACCTTCCATTGTCCTGGGTCTTTCCTGGTGATGATGACAACACACCAAGGGATGGGGGAGGCATTGTACAGTTATGTACTGTCTAGTCATGGTATTATCTGTACCCTCAAGGTCTCCTTATTTACTTCCACAACAAATCTAAGATGCTTCCCACCAATGTGAGAGTGCTGCTACATGTACAACGACATTGACAGATGCATGACAGTTGCTGCCATGGACTTGAGATCACCAAGCACAGGTCCTCCTGATCCTGTGGTCAGTGGTAATTTGCAAGTCTCCAAATGCATGGGAGCAGGTTTGCTTGACTGAAACCACCATCTCCTTTAACCTAACTGTCCAAATTTCACTCAAGCCCATCTTCTCTTGCCTGGCTCTTCTAGCAGTTGAGCTGTTATTGGAACTCCGGCTCTCTGGGTCTCAGTCAGACCTTCAGCCCACTACACTACAGAAATGGAATTTGTTTAACCCTGTTTTGGTATTTATCTGCTCATATGGGCTATGCAGTAACTTATTTTTCTGTTATAAAGTTAGTTGCTTTACACTGCATTTTTGCAACTATGGTTGTTGTGACTGTTTATTGCCTATGACCAAGGACAAAGAATGTGTGGTAAAGGGCCACCCACCTACCTGGTTAACAAATGAACATCCAAGAAGTACACAGCCACAGCTGCAGCCACAAAAATGAAACCTTTCTGCAGTAAAAATAAGGAGTTGGATGTTTCACCAAATGTACATGCTTTGAATATGAACAGGACTAGCTTATGATGCTGAAACAAGTAAGCCATTTACTATCATTACTTTCCAAAGTGCCCTAAAGAGCTCCTCTCGAAAAGCACTGTATTGTTTCGGAGTACAGCCAACACAACTCATACAAATGTTAGCAGAAAGACACTTTCTCACTACCCGCTAATGTGCTGCACCTTTCATCAGCTAGGCACACACATGCAGAATTCCTCCACCTGCATCATCAGTTGCATAACAAACTTGGGAAGGTGTCATTGTCTGCTAGATGACATCATGGCCACTAACTCATATGCCATCATGTGCCACAAAAATTGACATCATCATTCATATTTCATCATCTGAGCATTTTTATTACATGTGGGTGACTCCTAATAAATAAATCACTATTCCTTCTGTTTTCTACATATTTGAGGTCTCTGAAAACTGTTTTCAGAAATACTTCTTATGGTATGCTTTCTGCAGATAATTTCTGGTACAATGTTTTCACTGGCACAGTTAAGCTCGTTTATCTAACAGGTGCCCAGCATGAAGGCTACAAATGTGAAATGTATTTGACAGGACTGAGCAAAGAGAAAAGCTAATACATTCAGTGTCAGCGGTTTAGTGTATAACTGCTATGAGCGCCTTTAATCTTAGTCTTAACAGTGAAAGCAGAGTCATGGCTTCACTTTAAAAGTCGAGTTACAAATGACAGCTTGATCCAGTGTCATTCATATAACCATAACTACACTAAGCATTTACCGCAGCTGAAGTCTTCTTGATATACTCTACTAGAATGAGTCCTTGTTTAAGGACTTTACAATAATCAACATTCCAAATAGTCTAAAATGTGACATCAGGCTTGAATTAAAACACACAAAAAATACTAATGTTACTTTGCAACTCTCTTGGGGTATATGTTTTATACCACTGAATATATGGCAGTAATATACTAAGGACATTAAACCATATTCTGGAAGGGTAATGCACTTGCATTATGATGCTTTCTGCATGGGAGCTTCTTGTCTACTAATACTGTCACTGAAAGACCCATTAAATCAAGGAAATGGTTTCTACACTGTGTTGTAATCAAGCACATTAGAAGCCCTGTCTCAGAGTTTTTTTTTTTTTTTGATTTTCTGGGCTTGATGTTGTGTGGTTCACTGTTTTGAGCATTCAGTCTTCTAATAGAGATCCACTGCAACACTCGACCCCATGTAGAAAATGGGGTTTGAGTGTGTGTGTGTGTGTGTGTGTATCTATCTATCTATATATATATATATATATATATATATATATATATATATATATATATATATATATATATATATATATATATATATATATATGGGTCTACTTCACTTCACCTAAATCCCATTTCACTGAGACCAAATCACCTAAAGTTCGCAATACTGACAACTCATTTCAGTGAATTGTAAGCCACAGACTTGATGTGGCAGTGTGTAGAGTACTGTGAGGCAAGTAAAAGGTATATGCCCTGTTCCCCACTGTAGTGTGGCCTGGAATTAGCATATATATATATATATATATATATATATATATATATATATATATATATATATATAGTTAGTGAGGTGTGGGGGCACAGCCTCCCACATCAGGGGTTGTGGGAGGCATAACCCCCCCCCCCTCTTAGTTTGGTTTTATATTGTCTGTTTTTTGTTAAGAGGATATAGAAGTAGTTTTTAAGTTGTAGAAAGAGGTAGCCATTAGTTTTGTGAGTTGTCTGTGTATGATTTTCCATTTAGTCTTGTGAAATTTAGCATTTAAGCTGTCGGTGAAATGAGATGTCAGTGTTTTGAAGTTTAGGTGATGTGATCTCAGTGAAATGAATGTCAGTGAAATGGGATTTCGGTGAAGTGAAGTAGACCCATATTATATACACACACACACACACACACACACACACACACACACACACAGATATACATAGGAGATTACGAGGTAATGGCTCTGGGGCCCTTACAAGCCTAGCCAAAAGTTTATCCCCAAAAAATAAACCCCAATCAGCACCTGTCACCCCTGTCAGTGAGGGACACAGGTGGGACACCCCTGGGACAAATTATTGGTTACCCATCCACTCATGAAGGTTGCGCCTGAAGAGGGTCAGCAATGTACTGTGTTTGATGTGTATGGGGAGTCTATTCCAGAGATGAGGCAGCCTCTGGGAGACAAACCTGTCTCTCTCCAGCAGGTTTTGTTAATGTCACATATTAGATTTAAGGCTATCAATCGGGTACTAGGAGAGAAGTTAGACTTACAGATATGTAACATCTCTAGTACAACAGGGTCTGAGATTGCCTTGTAAGTGAGGCACAGATCACATCTGAGCAATCTGCATGATACAGAGCAGAGTGATAATTGGAGCCTGTCCACATAGGGCAGATGTTGGAAGGACATCGATTCTCTTTGTGAGGTATTTCTGTGGCCCTTCCAGTTGGTGCAGGTGTTTGGAAAGGTACATACCAAAAGGAGCATTGTACTCAATTATTGACCTAATGAGAGAGGAGTACATAGAGGTAATAGCCTACTTTTTTCTGGATGCATTCCCTTTACTTATGAGGTGAACCAAGTAAAAGGCTTTTCTGACCACTGCTGCTACATGATGGTCAAATCTGAGATGGGTGTCAACTTGTGTACCCAGGTCTTTCACCACAGGTTGTGCGCTTAGGGGTTGCTGTTAATGTGGTAATCAGTAGGGGTCATTTTTTTGCCAAATGGTATGACCATACTGTACATTTTTTTTGCATTTAACTTAAGGCCATGACTTTGGCACCAAGTCATTTATTGCTGTGAGACCCTCCTGAAGTATGTTAATATCAGAGAAAATCACGAGAGAGAATTGTTTGAGGTCATTGGCTGTTTGTTCTAAGTAGTGGGGATATTTGTAGCATTTCCATATTCAGGCTTGTATTTGGGCCTAGTGTTTGTGGAGGCTGTGTGTCTGAGCACATATTCAGGGACATCTTGGTTTAGCCAAAGCCATCAGGCATTTCAGTGAGAGAGAATTGTTTGAGGTCATTGGCTGACTGAGGTCACCTGAACTACAGCTTAGACTAAGCACCTTATTGGTTCTTTTGAGATTTCTTTCTTAAAAACTGTCTCAGGTTTCAACTTTCTGTTACCTAAGAAGTTCATTTGTGAGTGTTCTGCCATTTCACACTGAGCTTGATCGAAGGAAGGACACTGAGGAAACACGGAGCTATAATATATAACATTAAGTATCCTGTTTTTTGGTTATTTTGTTCTTTATTTCTTTGTTATTTATAGCACTTTGTGTACTGTGTATTTTTCTAGCTAGTTTCACTGTGTGTGAGGTATTAACTGGAAATTGTCCACTTTTATTAAGCATCTGTTGGGTTGTTTGTTTGTAATAACTTGTTGCAGTTAAACTCTTTTTCTAGAGGCTCCTTTAGCCGTTTAAAACTTTCATTTAAAGGCTCACTGCTGCTTTTCAGGTGTGAGAAACATTTCTGCAGTTTGTTTCTGACCCTCCCTCCCTGTTGGTATAGTGTTTTTATAGTTGGTGGCTTTGCAGTTGCCCGCCCCTAGTGTAAATTTGATCTGGGACCCTCCTCCCAGACTAGTATCATTACCTCATTCTACCCAGTACAGGGAGAACATTTGAGAAGGCCAAACAGCTTAGTTTCTGCTACTCCTTTCTCTCTTTCATTTCTCTCTTTCCACTTAAAAAAAAAAAAAAAAAACATTTATCTGCTTTTACTGTATTTGTGTTTCTTCCTACTTTATTTTGCTTTTGCATTATCTTAAAAGTACTCAGTTGTATTTATTACTGCTTGGTGTAACTCATTCTAAGCCTTTTAGTTTAAGCACTTGGGCTTCAGACCAGTTGTTTTACATTAAGAAGGTTTGTGGCCTGCACTGTGGTGGCAGGACAGGTAGCTTACATCCTTCTAAGTTGGGAACTGCTGATTGAGGGCTCAGTGTCTGTTATTTTAAAAGTGTATTAGTTCTGGTTTAAGCACTTGGGCTTCAGGCCAGTTATTTTACATTAAGAAGGTTCATGGTCTGCACTCTTGTGGGAGGAGAGGCTGGACTTTGCCCTTCTAAGCTGGGAATTTCTGGTTAAAGGCTTACAGTGCCTGCATATCTGAATTGTTTCTTACTGAAATTGGCACACCTTGTTTGCTGTAGCATAGACTAGATCCAGGCCTGCTGAATCTAGCTTTGTTTGTATGCTTGTTGTTTGTTTGCTTATTTCCCTGAAACGCTAATTTCACCTAAAACGGGGCTTTTCAGCACTTCTGTGGATCCCTAGTGATATCTGCATTGCTTACTGTACTTATTTCCTTGTTTCACTTGAAAGAAAGTTACTGTTTGTCGTTTTTGGATTTAAGTTACCTGTAACACATCGCATTTAAGTTACCTGGCACTTGCTCACTAAGTCAGCACTAAAAAATTAAAAGCACTACACCCTCACAAACTCCCCTTGAGTACCTTGTTCCCCATTGGCCCTTTTTTTCAATTATAAAGGAATTCCCAATACTATTCTAGCATGTCCAAAGGTCAGTTGTCAATCTCCTCTCCGGTCCAGCTGGTGAATCTGGGAATCTTCAGGCAATGTTACAACTGCCTCATGTACACAGACAACCCTCTCCTCCTCCCAACAAATTCCAACACGTGAGAGATGCAACCATATAGCCAAACTGGAGGCTAAGCTCTCTCAACTCAGTACTGGTGTAACCAGTCAGGAGGAGAAGGAAACCACACTCACTACAATTCCAGTCTCACATAGACCTACCACGACAGCAAACCAAACACATAAACACACAAAACATACTGAGGCTCTAAATAAAAATCTGCCTAAGCAGCAGAGACCTCCAAAGCAGACACCCAAGCAACCGCTACCCCAAAACAAAACACGTGCAACAAATAGCTCACAAAGCCAGTGTGCCGAACAGTCACAGCCCTTAAGGCTAAACAACACACCTGATACACTTGTAATAGGTGACTCTATCATCAGGCACACTGACGTCCTGCTCACCAGGCTGAACAAGGAGAAGGTCATGGTGAGCTGCCTGTCGGGTGCTAGGATCCGCCACATAACACAAGCACTCAGGTCACTCCAAGGCAAGTACAAATAGGACTCAATCATTGTCCATGCTGGTGTGAATGACCTGAGACGTACCTCCCTGGACTACATGAAAATAGACATAGAGGAGCTCTCTGAGCATGTAGCCCAGGCCGGTATGACCCTGACCTTGAGTAGCATCTTACCCTCACCAAGAATGATGCCACAATATGAAGACAAGATGATCAATTTCAACAATTAGCTTAAGTATTGGTGTCATTCAAAGGGGATCCAATGCCTGTCAGCCTGGGATGACATGCTCGACAAGCCACGATGCTTCGCTAGGGACGGCTTGCACCTGTCACCCCTGGGCTATCAGATATTGGCAAAGGCTCTTGCTACCCCCAAAGTGCCTTTTTTAGGCAAGGCTCAAAAGACAAACCCACCTCCATAGGTATCACAAGGGATAAGAAACTAAGAGTAATGCTACTCAACGTCAGTAGTCTAAACCTCAAGATGCACGCACTCGAAACTCTCCTTAGCATGGAGAACATCGATATCTGTGCAGTAACAGAAACCTGGTTCAAGGCTCCTGAGAGCACCCCAGCACTACCAGGTTATACCTCATGCCATGCTTTTCGCCCCAAAACTTGGACTGAACAACAAAAGAAGGGGGAGTATCAATATTCATCAAAGATACCCACACCTCCAGGTTGGTGGCACAGCACGAAGCATCAGAGACTATCCATGTGCAAATAACAGTGGGTAAAACTGCCTTCCAGTTTATAGCCTGCTACAGACCACCCTCACAAATCCAGGAACCCCACTCGGCCTTCCTGAGAACACTGGAAAATATGAAGGTCTCTCCAAACTCCATTATATTGGGCGACTTCAACTACCCAAACATAGACTGGGAGCATTACTCTAGCTCCAACACCCTAGCCCAAAGGTTCCTAGAATTTATAAACTCAAATGCTATGGAACAACTTGTTACCACTCCCACAAGAGGGGAAAACATACTGGACCTGATCATCACTAACATGGGGACTCTATGCTCCAGACCAGAAGTGTATCCCTCACTGGTAAGATCAGACCATAAACTAATCTCACTGGATATTCACATCCTGACCTCACCCCCTGCCCAGAAAACCACAGTGAAATACTTCTCTAAAGCAAATTTCACACTCCTCAAAACCAAGGTGGAATCCTTCAAAGCCCCCGGGCCTGTGGAAAATACAGCCCAGACTGCAGAATCCTTTATAAACGCATTCTATGAACACCTTCAGGAATGCATGGATCTTGCAATCCCAAATAAAACCAAGACCCAATCCTCCAAAGGCAAACGTCCTGTCTGGTGGACCCCAGCCATAAACAGACTATACAATAGAAGGTGGAAGCTGCTACATGATAGAGCAAAATCCCAAAAAGGGAAGGCATCTCTGATCAGTATTAGCAAAAAACTACGGGCACTCATAAAATCGTCTAAGGCCAGTTTCGAGAGAAATATTGCACAGGACACTAAGGATAATCACAAGGCTTTGTTTAGTTATGTTAGGAACCTGGGTGGGAATTCCCAGATATGCTCAGAATTAGTCCAAAATGACAAAAAATACACCGAACCCACAGACATTGCCAACATCCTAGCTGACAGGTTCAGCACAAACTCCCCACCAAAAGGGTAAATATCTATCCCAGCAGAGTGCTGCCCCCCTGACATCTCAGATGCTCAGGTAAGAGCCGCCCTCTCCAAAGCAAAAAACATAGCATCAATGGGACCAGATGGTGTCCCGGGCTGGATGGTGTCCCGGGCTGCATCCTACATGAACTCCAAAAAGAGCTAAACCCAAACATAAAACTACTGTTCAATCTCAGCCTTACTACAGGATATGTACCCAAAGAGTGGCGTACAGCAACAGTGGTCCCTCTCCACAAAGGTGGTGCCTCAACGGATCCTGCAAACTATCGCCCCATAAGCCTGACTAGCTTGGTCTGCAAAGCTATGGAAAGGATCATCATGGACCTCCTAAATAAAGATATTGGGGACCTACAGACACTGGATCCTACCCAGTTCGGCTTTGTTTGCCTCTTAAACCTGGTCGATTTCTTTGAAACAGTCACCAAGGCCATTGACGAGGGGAAGGTGGTCCACACAGCCTACCTGGACCTCGCAAAAGCCTTCAATACAATACCCCACTTGGGCATTATAGATAAGCTCACCAGCTTAAATATAAACCCCTATGTCACTAGATGGGTTACAAACTGGCTCAAGGACAGAACCCACATGGTTAGAATTGCTGGAGCCATGTCAGACTCCAAACCAGTTACAAATGGCGTCCCACAAGGCTCAGTCCTGGGACCTCTCTTGTTCGGTATATATTTCTCGGAGGTACAGGCCAACACGGAAGGACTGTGGCTGACCAAGTTTGCAGATGACTGCAAACTGGGCGCCATAATCGACTCTCCAGCCAACACAAGCATCCTCCAAAAGGGCCTCATAGAAACAGACAACTGGTGCCAGAGCCATGGCCTCAAGCTAAACGCCAAAAAGTGTATAGTCATCCCCTTTGGCAAAAACAAAGTGCCCACAAATTACCACATAGGTGGTAATCCATTAAGTACAGAAGAAGTAATTAGGGACCTGGGGACCCAAGTTGATAGCAATCTCTCATTTGACAACCACATGGCCAAAGTGGTTAGAAGAACATTTTATATAGCCCACCTAATCATGAAGGGATTCACATCTAGATCAGGGGAGGTCATCGTGCCTCTTTACTCATCCCTCATCAAGCCCATAATTGAGTAGAATGCCCCTTTTGAGATGTACCTTACTAGACACCTGCAGCAACTGGAAAGACCCCAAAAGTACCTCACCAAGAGGATCAAAGGGCTCAAACAGATGCCATATGCTGCCCGGTTAAAGAAACTCCAGCTCTACTCGGTGGTATACTGCCTGCTCAGAGGTGATCTGTGCCTGACGTATAAAGCCATATCCAACCTGGAATTAATGGACATGCTGCACCTCAGAAAATCCAAATCCCATCAAGCTACGCGCTCGAGAGACTTAGACTTCATCACTGAAATAAACAGGACATGCTGGAGGGACAGATTCATAACCCAGAGGCTCCCTTCACTCTGGAATAAAATCCCAGTCCAGGTTAGGCAGAGTCCCTCATTGACTCTCTTCAAGAGGAATCTTGATGAGTGGATAGGAGATCATAGGTTTACCCCGGGTATCACTTCTGTATCACTGTTAGACAGAGGCACAGTATACTAACCTCGAAAAAGTGCATAGCAAAATTAATTTAAAATGGGTGGTGAAAGCCAAACACACTCTGGCTAGGCTTATAAATGCCCTAGGGCAGATAGCCTAGTATGAACCTATGAACCTATCATTTGGGGAGTCAATGACAGCACCCAACTTACAGTCATCTGCAAACTTGGTCAGCCACAGGCCTTTTGTCTTTGCCTGGACCTCTGAGAAGTAGATGCCAAACAATAGGGGTTTGCAGGACAAATCACTGGTGACAGGTCTGCTGTTGGAGGTGGTGGCACCTAAATTGACCTTGTGGGTCTTATCAGTGAGCCAGTTGGCCACCTACCTGATGAGATAGGAACTTACACAAAGTTGTGTTAACTTTTCGATGATGCCCGAGTGGGGGATTGTGTCAAAGGTTTTGGCCAAGTCAAGGTAAGCTGTCTGTACTGACTTTCCCTCATCCAGTGCCTTGGTGACAATCTCAAAAAACTCAACCAGGTACAAATGGCAAGATCTGCTCTTGACGAAATCAAACTGGGTAAGGTCAATTGTCTGGAGGTTGCCTATATGTCCTTGTTTCTGAGGTTCATAATAATACACTCCATGGCCTTACAGATCAGGCTTATCAAGCTAATGGGGTGATTAGTTTCCAGGATCCGTAGTGGCACCACCTTTGTGCAAAGGGATGACAATGGCAGTTCTCCATTCTGCTGGAATAAAGCCTGTACTTAGGCTATGGTTGAATATGGTGCTCAATGGTGAGGCTAGTTCTTGCTGAAGATGCTGCAGAATACATCCTGGGATACTATCAGGTCCCATGGAAGCTGTGTTCCTTGCCTTGGATAGGGCCATTTAACACTTTGATCTATGGAGATGTGAGGTGCGGGGCAAGTATTGGGGATGTTGAATGGGCCTTTGGGGGGAACAGGGGATGAAGTTTGTGCTGAACCTATCTGCTAGCAGGTGGGCTAAGTTAACAGGATCAGTGTAAGTGATACTGTTAAGTACTAATTTGGAAGAAACCTGGGCTTTACCATGGAGGTTCCTGATGTAACTGAAGAAGGCTTTGTGGTTTCCTTTTGTTTCGGAGGCTTGTTTCAATTCATAACTGGCGTTTGGAGATTTTCACTAGTGATCTAATTTGCTTGTTGAGGCTAAGGAGGCAGTTTTTCCAATTGGGAATTTGTGCTTTTTTTACCCTTGGACAACAGTTTCTTCCTTTTTTTGTAAAGCCTGTTGATAGAGGATGTCCACCACATAGGTTTGTGTTTCCTTGAGGAGCAGGTTTTAGTTCTGTTGGGTATGACTGAGTCCATGTAGTTGTACAGGTGCTTGTATACTGCACTGGCATACTGTTCAGGATATTTGTCTGCACCCTCTAAGGGGGCAATGGCGTGACGCTGCTGATACCCTCCCTTAGAAGGTTGCAGTCAGTTTTTGAGAAGTTTTCAGTCTGGTTATGGCTTGGGGGGGGGGGGGTTGGATGGGATATACATGTCGAATGAGACAGACCGATGGTCTGATCTCACCAGGGAAGCCTTACTATGGGTGTGGTGCAGTGGTCACCCATGTTGGTGAGAACCAAGTCTGGAATGCTATCTCCTCTTGGGGGGGTGAGACAAGCTGGTCTAGTGTGTTAGAATTGATGAATTTAAGGAATCACTGGATGAGTGCATTGGAGCAGGAAGAGTTCACCCAGTTTATGGTGGGGTAGTTGAAGTCACCAAGGATCAGGGTGTTAGGGGGGTAACTTGATGGACTCAAGTAAGCCCAGGTAGGAGGAGTCAGTGTCCTGAGTCATGGAGGGGTGTCTATAGCTGGCTATAACTTGGATGGCTATTTTGCTCAATTGTCAATTGCACCTGGAGAAGTTCTAGTATACACACACACACACACACATATATATATATATATATATATATATATATATATATATATAGATATATATGGGTCCCCTTCAAATGGTCGACATTTCACAATATCGACATTCATATGGCTGAGACCATATGATCGACATTTGAAATGTCGACCATGGGGAACTGGCATCTCCCTACAGTGCGGAATGGAAAGATTTCTACTTCCGCACTGTAGTGCGATCTCGGATTTGGTATATTTAAGTTCCGGGGGGTATGGGGGGTGGAGCAGCATTAAGGTAAGTTTTTTTTTTTTTTTTATGTTTTACTTATATGGTCGACATTTTAAATGTCGATCATATGGTCTCAGCCATATGAATTTAGACATTGTGAAATGTCGAACATCTCAAGTAGACCCATACATACATACATATATATATATATATATATATATATATATATATGTATGTATGTATAGGTCCCACTTGGAAGATAGACGTTTTAGAAATTCAAACTTCATATGGTCAAGACCATATGACTGATGTTCTGAAAAGGCGAGGCAGTTGTACTGAGATTATGGTACAGTGGCTATTGTGGAATTTAACATTTCCCCAGTGTGATCTCGGAGTTGGTATACATAATTGGCAGGGGGTGTGGGGGTGCAGAAGGGCTTTCCCCACTACAAAAATACAGGGTTTTTTTTTGTTTGTTTGTTTTTGAAATTATAAAATTTTGATTGTATGGTCAAGACCATATGCAATGGGATGTTCTGTAATTTCAATGTAACACACACACACACACACACACACACACACACACACACACACACACACACACACACACTCACACTCACATCAAGAGAGAGACATTGTGCATGCATATTCCTTAACACCTCACTGTATTATATTATACTATATTTCAGTGTCACAGATGGGGACTCCTTGGTCCAAGTCTGCATATTTCTCTACATTTGTGATCATCTGTGAGATCCTATTTAACAAGCAGTTAATTTTCCCTGTCTTTTTAAGAATCACCTATATCCTTTTCTTGCTGTTTTGAACTCTCTCACAGTTTTATTTTCATTATGCAAGCTCTTCAATGAGGTTGCTTTAATCATTCTCTCCCCTTTTGTGAAAAATAGTTTACTATGTGTTCCCCTGAACAGATATTCACTGAATCTATGGAGGCAAATGACCACAGGCCTTCTCACTTGTAGCCTCACTAGTTATTGCAGCAGTTTGAGTTCACTATGACAAATTAAGGCTTATTATATCATAAGGCTGGCTTAAAAGATTTATCATTCTTAAGTAGCATATATCTTAACTGTCCATCAGTATAAAAAATGTTCATTCTGTTAACAAATTCAGATAAACAAACTTGCATGAAACAACTTGCAGTGTAAACGGTATACAAAATGCTTAACTGAAAATTCAGACAACTATATGAAGATATGTGATGTAGGCGCTGACAGATGAGGAGCTATTTCACAGGATCGTGAAAACTACTTCATCTAATATTAATGAGTTTTGAAGCACCTGCCTTCTCGATGAAACCCTGTAGTACTCATTCATTCACTTAGCCCACTGTTTCTTCTACAGGAAGTATCATAGCTAGCTATATGCACCTGTTACATTACTTGTATTTAGTTAGATTTTTTAATGTAGTCCTTTCTGAAAGCACTTTGGGAAGCTTCAGTGAACAAAGACACAAACAAATGCTATAGTTAATGCAAGTACTTTAAACTGAATGACCATGAGGTTTACTGAAGTTAATGATGTACTTGGCAGAAATAATATGGCACTTAATTTTGCTAGTTACCACAAGCAAGTAAATGTACAAGAAACACCACTTAAGGGGCAAAACTCTAAGCTGATACTGAAGCAAAATGAACAAAACTGCACAGGCCGGCCCCTCTGAGCTATGCATTTTGTCTCTCTCATCTCTTTGTGAAGCTTGAAGACTACCTGAATTTCTGTAGCATAAAATGAAGCTATAAGTACTCTGAGGGGTGAAAATACTCAAAACTACTGCATTTTTCAAAACAGAGCTATTAAATACAGTACCTAACTTTTAAAATCTCTCTTGCTCTTTTATGTATACATACACTACCACATAACCAGGCGGGTCATACAGTAATCTTTTTCATAAAGTTAACACAGTGGTATGGGAGATGGTTATATTCAAAGTTCAGGTTCTCAGCTCACACCAACTGCTTAGATTCATGTTCCAGTAATAACATTTTAGTTTAGCTTAAGGAGGTGCTACAACCCTCTGGGGCTGTCCTTGGGATGAGATGTTAAACTACAGGCCTTTTTGCCTGAGTTGTAACAGTTTATGCAGATATTAAACTTCTTGTGGCAATTACTGTAAGAAAAACAGTGATGACTTTATTTAGTCACTAAACATTAACATTACAAACAATAATAAAAGTAGTATTACTAGAAAAAAGAACTTCAAATAAAACTATATATCTGGAGAAACAATATCACTAGATTTTTTTTGAACATATATCCTCATCCCAACCATCTTTTTTTCCGAAATATATTCTAAACCTTTACCTGTCAACAGCACCCATAACTACCCAAGTATTACCACTTAAGAACTCCTTCCTTGCCAAATATTCCATGTACGTCATTAATATTCTGCAGATTATAACTTGTGCAGAACAAGACCCACAACAAATCATACTAAATTTTCTCTGCTGTCCTGGCCAAATTACATCTCCCACTTTATATATCTTCCAAATAATACCCACAATAAATCACATCAGAATTTCTATTGTCCTGGCATAATTAGCTACAATCTGTATAATGCTACTTTGAGTCACCCCTGAAACAGGCTACATGACCAGTGGGACTAACCCAGTCAATACAAAGTAAATAAAATAAAAGGTAATCCACCTGTAGTGAGTGGTACTGGTGAGCACTTCCAGTGTTGTGTTATGGACATGGGAACAGCGTATACAGCTGTACTATGATAAATAATGCAGTAAACAACACAGTGGTAGGACTTGTGAACAGTAACCACAAAACCGGAAAAGCAGAACTCACAAAGAGTCACAGGTTAACTTGGATGTGGAATGGCTCACTGAGAAGAGAGTTCCTTCTATTTCCCTATCACAATCATGTGACATGGTAAACAACATACCTTACTGTAGAATGTTCAGAAAGACAACGTTTAAAATGTGGCACATGTTATCTCTCACCTCCTTTCCACCCATGGCTTCAAACATCTTCTCAAGCTGGACTCTTAACTGTTGAACATTGTTCATCAGGATACACGGCTAAAGCAAGGAGAAAAAAAAAACAAGACATTGAGGGATGCAGTGACCTCTGACTTTCCTTACAACGTGCAGGTAAAATGATAAGACTTTAATTTTTTAGTTAACATGTCTACCCCTTAGGGAAGGTTCTTACCTTCCTCACAATGGAGGACTGCTGCTGAGATAAGTACAGTCATGCACTAAAAGGATATGTTTACTTCTGAAAACATTAACATCAAAGGGAAGGCCTGGCAGGTGGCATGAGCATAACTAGTGAAAATAACTGTTAAGATAATAAAACACAAGCTACAGCATCAATCAAGACATTTTATCATGTCCTGAAAAGTTAAGCTTGTATGAAACAGTGAGTGCCAGAGCAGCTTTTTTCATAAAGTACTTGTTCTTTTCTAGAGGTAACACTCACAATTAACATTAGCATATAAATACACAGATCACAATCCTATCCTTTCCTCTTAAATGGCTCAATAATGAAGAAAAAGACAATCTGTGTATGGCTATACAAATCCTGTTATGAGAACTGAAAGTCCACTTTAGAAAGTCGAAACATAATAGTTGTCATAGGATCGAGGAAGACTAATTCAAGTGTCAACATGCTATGCAAAAATGAAACATCTGTTAATAAACCTGAGCTGGAGTCTGGAAGGCTCACTCTCAATGTATCTTACATTGATGTAACACTGCTTTGCAGATAAACATTTCACAAAGGTAATATAGCACTTTCATTTAGAATCAGGCCCTTGGCTGATCATCCCAAAATAGTTATAGTCATTCCTGACCCAAAAACTCCTGTCCCATTAATACCTTGGAAGGAAGGGGCTCATGGTTTTCAACAATCAATTACCAGTATGAGGAACACTAATGTTCAAAATATAGAGTGAATAGAAAAATGTGGAATACTTGCCAATGACTTCAGGTAGGAAACTCACAACACGGTTAACTGCTTTTCATAATTAAAAAATATTTTGATGAATTAATATGATTTAGTATTAATATGCACTACTTACCATGGAACTTTGTTAAAAATTCTTTTTTTTTTCAATAATAATTCTTTATTTTTCTTTTTTTCTAAATGTTAATACAATACTACAACCTATTTACAATATATACATGAATGCTTCCAACAGTTACATAGAGTCATTATACATAACTATACACTTCTAAATAGATATTACAGAAAAAAAAAAACGAATAAAAATCTAGTATCAATATAAGGCTTATCTATAGACAACTCCATAGTTAGTCTGTACTTCCCAGAGAAAAGTGGAATGGAACCTTAAGCTAAGACAATGTTAAAGATTTGCTTCCATATTTTTGTATTATTTACACTTTTCTTATGATCACTAATTAATAATTTGTGTGCTAAGATACGTTTTATCGCTACACTCTTGAAATTTTCCCATGAAGTCTGGGATGGATTCAACCAATTTGTAGCTATATACAGCTTCATTAACAAAAAAATATTGGGATCAATCCAAATTAGTTGGCGGAATATGCAGAATCATAAACTCCCAAGAAAGTGTAGACTGTTGATATCCCATTTTTTGTAGTTGGAATTTCAAAGAATTCCAGAGTTTAAAAATACATTTACAACTCCAGAACATGTGTAAAAGGTCAGCCGTTTGATCTATACAATATGGGCATTTGGGTGAATTTTTTGAGTTAAATTTATGTAAAGTGAGACGCATTATAATGCATTATTAAATATCATCAACTGAGTAAATAATAACTTTTGAAGGGACACTGATTTTAAGGTTAAGTTAATTGCTCTCACTATTTTACTATCTTCAATCGTTAACAATTTCTCCTTCCAGTATTTCGATAAAAGTATTTGGTTATTGTATTTCACCTCTTTCATCAAACTATATGACGTTGTTATATATTTACATTCCTGTGTTAAGGTTTGCCATAAGTTTAGGCAAATGTTTAAATCTTCTTCTTTAATTTTGAAATTCCTATTACTAAAATAGCTTATTGATAAGTCCTTTAAATGTCTTATTATAATTAAATACGAATTAGGAGATCCATCTCTCTTAGTATGTTATGTATTGAGATACCTAGAAAGGGATATAAATCGAGTATGGTTAAATTACTTATAAGTGGGAATTTCTTAAGGTCTATTAAATGATTACCAATTTTCAAATTCGGGTTTTTATGAAATGGTTGAAAAATCATCATATATTGTAAAAGATTTAGTGAGTTAAACAGACTTTGTACTGATATTATATATATTTTGAAATGCTCCATCAAAGCGTACATTTTAAGGGTATCTTTGTTTAAAAAAGGTAATGCCTTACAATTAATACCCAGACCAGCAACATGTTTATGATTTAGAATCAACCACTTAGGAGCCCATTTCGAATTGATCCTATCAAAGTTAACTACTCTTAGAAGTCTATTAGCATTTATTATTAAATAATATGTTTCAAAATTCGGTAGTTCCAACCCACCCCTATTTTTCGGAGTCATCAGTTTGTCATAAGATATCCTAACTTTTCTAGGTTCCCATACAAATCTAGCTAATTCTGTATGAAGTTGTTTGAAGAATTTCTTTGGAAATTTGAACTTGAGTAGCTCTAAAGATATATAGTATTCTGGCAAGTATGTTCATTTTAACAATTGAGGTCTTTGCCATTATTGGTAATTTCAGATTATCCCATCTTTTTAAATCAGAGACTATCTGTTCCCAAATTAACTTAACATTATTTACGTAAAAGTCTCTATTATCTGTTGAAAAAACAACCCCTAAATATTTTATTTTTTCTTCGGATTTTACCTGCCCTACCAATGGTAAAAGCAAGAAGGGTGTAGGCGTCTTTAATGGGAATACCTTGGTTTTTTTTTTAATTTATTTTGTAATTAGATATTTTTGCAAAGTCTTCCACAGCTTTTAATATTTTCTTAATATCTGAAACAGGTGTTGTGCAGTAAATATTCAAATCGTCCGCAAAAGCAGCCATGGAAATCTTCGTACCATAAATTATTGGAGCATTGTGATAAATATTTTGTTTGATATTTAGAAATAATGGTTCTAAATATAAATTGAATAATATTGGAGATAACGGACATCCTTGGCGGGTACCATTCTTAATTTGAATTCTTTTTGAGTGATTCCTATTAATAACTAGATTTGTATAAGGATTGTTATATAGTTTTTTTAAAGTTAAAATGAATTCTTGCGGTATATTAAAACATGCTAAAATATCAAACAAACATTCTAAGTTCACTCTATCTTTTTGTGCATCAATTATGCGTGCATATGCATTAAAGTTCCTGTGAGTGGCATAAGAAATCAGTGTACGAAGTGATAACTTATTATCTGTAGTTTGTCTGCCATTTATAAAACCGGCTTGTTCTTCTGATATTATCAGGTTAATTACCTTCTTCAATCTATTAGCCAAAATCAATGTCATAATTTTCATATCTATATTCAAAAGTGAATTAGGTCTATAATTATCCGGGTTATGTAAATCAGTATTCTCTTTCGGTATAAGAATAGTTTTCGAAGCATTAAAGTGCGGGTCAGTAATTTTATTGTTAGTTATATAATTAAATACCTGTGTAAGTATTTTCCCCAATATATCACTAAAAGTTTTATAGAATTCTGTGGTCAAACCATCCGGTCCCAGAGCTTTATATGGCTTCAACTTCTTAATTGCATCAGTTATCTCCTCTGAAGAAATTGGTTTAACTAAGTTCATATGAAGCTCATCATCAATCTTCGGAAAGATAATTTTCTGCAGAAAATCATTATCACTCATTTATATTTACTTCCTGTTGCTCACCATATACTTGTGAAAATATTAGTTCAAATGCCTTCATGATATCTTCAGTATTGGTATATGTTTTATTATTAAAGTGTATTTCAGAGATTTGAGAAGGTATTTTCGATTGATTAATAATACATGCTAGTGCTTTTGAAGGGGTCTGTATGTGATTGGCATATTTTACCAGCATTTTCTGCTCATAAAATGATAATTTACTGTTTTGTAGTAAAAAAAGGTCCTTCTGACATTTTAATAACTCCGTTTCAGTTTGTTTACTATAATTCCCAATTAGATCTTGATCCAGTAATTTAATTTTAGTTTCCAATTGTTGTATGTCTCTCACTTGTAATTTCTTGTAATAAGTAGCCTTTTGGAGAAACATTCCTCTAATTTGTGCTTTGGTAGTTGCCCATTCTATGTCAGGCGGATGACGATATTCTGAAAGATTAGCTAGTAATTGGTTAAAAAACTCCTGAGCTTCTTTTATTACATCTTCTTTATGCAATAGATATGGATTTAATGTCAAATTATAACCTCTAAAACGTATCTTATGACTAGTGTCCTTATTGAAAGTCAATGTGATCCTAGAATGATCCGACAAATGTCGAGCTTGTATGTATATATAGGGATCAAAAAAACATTAATGCGTCTGAAATTAAAAAAAAGTCGATCCTGGACCACATTTTATGACAACTTGAATAAAATGTAAAGTTATTTGCATTCATTTGATTCTTATTGTATTTAAATGGATCATATAATTTAAAATCTGTTTTAAATTCCTGTAGTGCTATCACTGCTTGGTTATTAAAGGACCTATGGGAGCTTGATTTATCTAATTTAGGGTCTTGGTATGTATTCCAGTCACCTCCTATTATTATACAGTAATTATTATATTGATTCAGGATAAAATAAAGTGATGTTATGAAAAATTGTTGATTGGTACATGGGGCATATATGTTAAGAAGTATCACCGGTTTATTGTAAAGTTTGGATGCAAGAATCACATAACACCATCTTCCCTCTTTGTCCATTTTAAAATCTAGGATTTTCTCTTGGTACTAACTTTTAATAATAATCGCCACCCCTGCACTATTAGTTGTCCCTTCCGAAGCTATCACCTCTCTGATCCATTTCTTATTTTTAAGGGCAGTCCATTGATCGTTAGTCAAATGGGTTTCTTGTAACAAAATAAAATATGCTTTTGACTGGAGGAGTAAATGAAAAAATAATTTCCTTTTTTCAAGTTCTGGAAGCCTTTAACATTCCATGAGTCTATTATCCACATACTAAGATTTTTAAAACTTTAAAGTATATTTTAAAATTGAAAGACGATACTAGATTCAGATGTATTAGCACAGTATATAATATCTGGAAGCAATCTTGACGTCCTATCCCTAACCAGTGCCTATCCACTATTCCCCTGGACCAGGACATACATAGGTTTTTTACACTGTATAAACTTCTATTGGTACACATCATTACTAAATATCTGTTCTTTATCTTACAAAATAACACACTAAAAACATGCAAAAAACCTATAATAACTACATCTAACTCTACAAAACCTAACCAAAACATTCCCTACTATACACTGGTATCTATCTACAGCTCTTGAACACATTATTTAGTTAACACAAAGGATATTCCTTACATGCAAAATTACTATTCTACCTCTCTAATAGTTAACATATATTATTAATTCTATAATTTGGTTATATTACCCTAGAATATCTAATTATCTTATTTAAATCTATCCTAAACAGATATATGACAGTACTCCTATTAAACAGTAATGTTATTGACTTCAAGATAATACACTATATGTTTAATTTATATTTAAAGCATTAAATTTGACATTGTTTATCTAATCTAATTTATTTAACATTGTGATGGCAGCAGCATTGGTGAGTACAAGTAGCATTAACTATGCTTAGCAGATACTATATTTAAATATATAAACAATATCTAAATAGCACAGTTCCCAAAACAATCAGAACCACATCAGAAAAATAACCTTCATTTTCCTAGGAATACCAGGATATATTATGTGCTTTTAATTTACTAACTATCCCAGCATTAAAACCCCTTTGTATCTAAACATTTACAGTATTAAAACACAATCTAAACGCAGGAGAATAAATACTGCAGTACAGTACAATATTATTGGCACATCCACATTCAGGCAAACTACCTAGGAAAATAAAAAGATTACTAGCGTAAGCAAAACAATGAAGGGGTAAGCCGTTACCATAAATATGCACTTTTATAAGCACGAAGTAATCACTATTCACCGCAACAGTCACAATATTCCGAATACTGTCAACTCAGTTGTAGATACAGCTCAGGAGATAAATCTCAGGAAATAAATTTCAGGAAATAAATTGGTGTGTAAAATAAGATCCGCATACTCATAATAATCCAAAGTTTATTGTGTGCACTTCAGGTAAGCGCTTTCGATAAAATCTTCATCAGACCTGATTAGCATAATTAATTAGGTCATTTAAATACTAAAAAGGGCGCGAAAATCACGCTTATCCTATCTAATACATATTAAAAACAATTGATTTTCTAAAACAGTTATTTATATAACTAATAATAGTACATCTGATAATATGCCAACCTAAACCCATCTGCTTACT
This sequence comes from Protopterus annectens, assembly GCF_019279795.1. Classification (NCBI taxonomy): domain Eukaryota; kingdom Metazoa; phylum Chordata; order Ceratodontiformes; family Protopteridae; genus Protopterus; species Protopterus annectens. The sequence goes on along the minus strand of NC_056726.1, from coordinate 549,025,056 downwards.
TATCTATTCTATCAATTATATCACCATGTATTATAAATCAATAAAGTTTGTGTAAGCATTTCTGTAACCATCGATATCTAAACATATGCTGTTATAAAAAACAGTTAGTGTCAAAATATTCCAAATATAGGTCACTACATATATATGCTTCGCTATAACTTAATTACATAAATTGCTAATATACTTAAAATATTTAAAATACTTGTATATATATAAATGCATTTATATCACTTTGCTTATACAAGTCACATATTATAGCTTAACATCATTTTTTAGTAAAAGGAAAAGGGTCTGATGAAGATTTTATCGAAAGCGCTTACCTGAAGTGCACACAATAAACTTTGGATTATTATGAGTATGCGGATCTTATTTTACACACCAATTTATTTCCTGAAATTTATTTCCTGAGATTTATCTCCTGAGCTGTATCTACAACTGAGTTGACAGTATTCGGAATATTGTGACTGTTGCGGTGAATAGTGATTACTTCGTGCTTATAAAAGTGCATATTTATGGTAACGGCTTACCCCTTCATTGTTTTGCCTACGCTACTAATCTTTTTATTATACAATTGGTATTGGTTGCTACTTCTCCTAGCGAAAGCATTCACTCCGTGTGTGTTCCTTGATTTTACATACCTAGGAAAATAGAATAACTATAACTTTATGTTACTTCTACCATATTAGTTAAATGACACATTTTAACCACTACATTAATATTCAGTTTAAATCCTACCTGAATGAATTCACATTCCCTTTTACAGAAATAAAAGTTGAAACATACATTAAAAGTCCACGAAGCTTCATTTTACGTTCCCAGTAGGTTCCCCTTCTTCCACAGAGCTCTATCTACTTCCTGGTCATGAAATCTTGTCTTCGAATTCGCGAAGGGGAACCATTCTGTGGACGGACTTCCGGATGTGCCACAACGAAAGCGGACCCTCAGCAGCATCTAAAAGACTTCCTGTTGCCTCACGAAGGAACACAGTACGTAGAAGCAGTAAAAGTTAGTGGAATCTTCGTAAACAAGCTGGACCTGCAAAAAAAACTAGTTAATTATTAACCAAGGGGCCTGGTGAAGAAGAAAGAACAAACAAAGGATTTTGGAGCCTCGAGGTATAGTAGGCATGGAATCCCAGTATCCACTTTGTTGTAAACAGACTGAATGTTCCAGTTAAGCTTCCAAAGTTGGGAGGGATTTGAAAATCTTCAAAAAGGTAAGTTTTGCTTCTTTTTTTTGTAGAACAGGAATATTTGGATCCATCAACTGTAAAAATTAATGTGTTAGGGTATTTCATCTGGAATTTAATATTCTTTTCAATAAGGAACTTGCAGTATGGAGCTAATGCTTGTCTGGCTTGTCTTATTTGCAATGGTAAATCCTGTCCCATAGAAACTCTATTATTTTGCCACATAACATAACCTCCATTCTTTTTAACAGTTAGAATTATTTTATTTACATCCTGGTAATTGAGAATTTTGACATAAACCGGTCTAGGAATATTTGAGGCTTGGGTTTCTCTGAGAGCTCTATGGGCTCTTTCTATAACAATTTGCTTAGCAATATCAGAGTCATTGAACAATATTTCAAGTATTTGTATGATGGTAGAAATTAAATCATTATATTGGATAGTTTCAGGAATTCCTCTAATGATTATGTTGTTCCTTCTGGATCTTGCCTCCAAGTCCAGAATCTTGTTTTGCATAGATTGAATGTCCAGGTCATGAATATCTGTTTTTTTTGTAAGCAATGTTATTCTGTCCTCATTTTCGGATATCCTAGCTTCTGATTTCTCTATCCTTTCAAGAATTTGACTGCATGTGGCACCAAAAGAAAGTACCTGGTTTGAAAGTTCTTTTAAAGCTTCTTGTATGGGCAACAAAGCAGTTTTGATGTCTTCCATGTTAGCCAGTTGATCCGGTTTATTTGTCATTCCAGCTTTTAAAAGTTCCTGTTGTTTTGCAGTTTTCTGCCTTTTGATTGTTGAATCTTTTTCTGGTGACTGTAGTGCTGATAATTTGGTTTTAGTTGTTGTTTCCATGCTTTTTTCCTCTTTTGACATTGTGAAACAGAAGTCAGACAGATCCTTTGTTTAATACTCTTTTCAGAGTCAGGCAGACAATCAGCTCTAATCCTGTGAATTTAATTAGTTTCCTTCTGTTCTTTTACCTCTCAGGCAATGTTTGATTGTAGTAGAATAGTTATATCCAACGATTAATGCAAAAAATCTTGTAGTATAATCTCAGGGTTGATTTTTATTCCGAGTATCTGGAGATCTGTAGATGTACAGTGTCTACAGAATGGCGGCCATCTTTGTCTCTGGAACTTTGTTAAAAATACTTAACAATTGTAAGCTTTAAACTTGGAAAAGTGTGGAACATATAATATGCAAGTCCCCAAATTAGTAACATTCCTTATAATGAAGTATGCTTGAGAGATACGATGGTGCTCAATGCCAGATATAAGAATTAGGGAGATGCAATGGCAAGAACAGCTGCAACACTGGCCAGGGAAATTCTGCAACTTGATCAGCTGCTAATGGTGCAATTAAATGCTTAAGTAAGAGAATAACACTTCAAGAAAGACAGGCATTAGTAAACAAGTGTCCAGTTTGTCTCCTTTTACTGAAGTTTCAGTGGCAGTCATTTATCTCTCTAAGTACCAGCTTTGGGAACTCAATTAACCTGTACTTAGCCAGATGATAAAACTGCATTGCTTTATTTCATACAAAGAGATTTCAATGAATCTCACAGTTTAAAGGCACTGATACAATATGAGATGTCCTGCAAATTCATCGCAATATTCTATGTTCAACATATTATAGCTCAGAATAAAACTTGGAACATTCACTACAATTGCCTGTAGCAAAAATGAAAACCAACAAAAGTCAGCAGGAGGGTAAAACAGCACTGAGTAATAATTAAGTAAAATAAAAGGGCTATCAATAGTTTCCTTGCTTCCCCACAATTGTTCCATTTCCTTCATGGGAAGACACTAATGCTCCATTATTCTATGCTGCATCATTTCTTTTGCTGTTATTTGCTTTTTAAGTTCTATTTGAGAACTTATAGGATCATCACTGTAAAATACACTACTGGCAACAGAAGTGCTTAATTGAGGAATTTAACAAATTGTAAATTGCTGTAGTAGTTGAATTAGATGAACACCACAAATTATGAGGTATGGTAATTTTTTAATTCAGATTGTAAGAGTCTTTTTTTAGTTCCTATATTTTACCATTATGTTATGCTTGCTATAAATTATTATCTAATTGCAGGGTCAAAACCCAATGTCTGTAAAAAAATTATCTTGAAATTCTGCAGCGATATTACACACTGGGCAATATAAGCACAGTTTCAAAGACACAGCAATTAAGCATTTCGTCATAACTGAATATGTAACATTGATATGGCTTGGTGGTTAATTAGCTAATGTAACCATTAATGATAAAATAGACAAAGTGATGTATAATGCTCATCAACTAATTATGAAATGACACTGGAGAAGGGAAGAGAGGGAAATCAACCTTTAGGTGAAGGGTCATATAGTGTGTGTTTTTACAACTCATGCAGGATGGCCAACATACTTACAACTCATCCACATTAACACACAGGTGTATTTGTCCTTCAGATGACCTCAGTTAAACCGAGGCCCCATCTGCCTGAGTTGGTGGTAGCTCAGGTAAATGTCAAAGATCCCATAGCACATATGAAAACAGTAACAAAAGATCCCTTATGCCCTGGTCAGATTCCCCAAACAGTATAAATACCACCTCAGATCTCCTGTATAAAGAGCCACTAGCCTTGTCTGTGTCTTTCGGCTTTTCCCGGTTAGGGGTTGCCACAGCGGAACTCCGGTCCGCTAATGATTGGCAGTAGATTTTTACATAGTGGCTTGCCGGGCCTATCGCACAACCTTCAGCGAAGGAATGCCCATTCACGCATGTCGCCACACAGAAGACGCACTAAATGAGAATCGAACAGGCAACGTCTAACTGTGAGGCGACAACGCTACCGCAGCACCACCACCAAAAAGAGCCACTAGCCTAGTGGGACTAAATCAGTCATTAAAGGATGAATAAATAAATGTGCATAAGCATCCATCGTAAACTACTGTCTGCAAGCAGTTGCCTTCAAACAACTGAAAGCTTATCAAAAGTCTTCTCTTCACTGATGACATAAGCCTAGCAAATGTCTCCTCCTCTTCACTGATGAAACACGCCTATCAAAAGGGCCCCTCAGCCAATCAAAAGGCCCCTCTACACTGATGACACAAGCCTATCAAAAGGCTCCTCTACCCTGACACAAGCCTATCAAAATTCTCCTCTTCACTGATGACACAAGCCTATCAAAATTCTCCTCTACACTGATGATACAAACCTATCAAAAGGCCCTTCTACACTGATGACACAAGCCTATCAAAAGGCTCCTCTACACTGATGACACAAGCCTATCAAAAGGCTCCTCTACACTGATGACACAAGCCTATCACAAGGCTCCTCTACACTCATGACACAAGCCTATCAGAAGGCACCTCTACACTGATTACATAAACCTATCAAAAGGCTCCTCTACACTGGTGACACAAGCCTAGCAAAAAGCTCCTCTGCACTGGTGACACAAGCCTTACAAAAAGCTCCTCTGCACTGATGACACAAGCCAATCAAAAAGATCCTCTACACTGATGACACAAGCCAATCAGAAAGATCTTCTACACTGATGACACAAGCCAATCAAAAAGATCCTCTACACTGATGACACAAGCCAATCAGAAATCTCCTCTACACTAATGACACAACTAGCTGTGGTGAGTCGCCATGAGAAAAAGTCTACAATAATACAAGGCTCCCTAAAACACATTTAAGTATCTAAAATGCATTTATTATTTATTTATGCTTTGTTGACCAGTTTAGTCCAGCTAAGCCTGGAATTTAATCATACTGACTAAGAGAAATTTGGCCTGTGCATCAAAGAAAATACTGTACTCTTTTCAATAAGTGGCACGGGATATTTTACATCCACCTCTGCCACTATAAGCTCAAGCAAATGTGACCTTAGTTTCACATTTTGTCTAAGAGAATGCAAACTGAGGAATGGAGTATGCCCTCCAAGCTCCACTACAGTGTCGGTACTGAAAAAATTAATTCAAGCACCTGATGTGGGAACTGAACCTACAGTATTTTGAGCTTTCAGCATCAAAGAAAAGTATGTTACATGTTCAGCCACTGCTACACAGTTTACTTTAAACTTACTGTTATACTTCTAGTAACTTTGCATTCATCAACACAAAATGCAGTACCTTCCACATCCCTGCTGCTTATACTTACTTGCTATTCTTTGGAGTAGGAAAGAATTAGTACAATTCCTCCTATTCTCACTAAAAATCAGAACTATATTGATGGTCCTCAGACTTTCAACATGGATTCTTACACTGTTTTAAATCTAATTTGTCAGCAATTATGATAATAATCATTCTGAAATCCAGTAAGGCTTATTTAAAGATAATTTGTCCCTGACAGTAATGTATTATCTTGCAGTCTCTGGATGCTGCTTATAGTATTGGTTGCAGACCTGTATGCTTATTATTTATTTATTTTTTTAGATTATCAGGTAGGAATGAAATCTACTTCTCGCATGGACTCCTATGCTGAAAGTGCATTTTTCTGCAGTCAGCAAGACCTCTGCAATAATAAGGTACTACATATGCTACTCTGAAGCGTTTCCGGGAGACACCAATATTGCTGAGGACTTATAGTCTGCATGTAAATGGCATCTTTGTAAGACTTTACACCACTAATACTAAGGAGTTATAGTCTGCCTGTAAATGGCATCTTTGTAAGACTTTACACCACTAATACTAAGGAGTTATAGTCTGCCTGTAAATGGCATCTTTGTAAGACTTTACACCACTAATACTAAGGAGTTATAGTCTGCCTGTAAATGGCATCTTTGTAAGACTTTACACCACTAATACTAAGGAGTTATAGTCTGCCTGTAAATGGCATCTTTGTAAGACTTTACACCACTAATACTAAGGAGTTATAGTCTGCCTGTAAATGGCATCTTTGTAAGACTTTACACCACTAATACTAAGGAGTTATAGTCTGCCTGTAAATGGCATCTTTGTAAGACTTTACACCACTAATACTAAGGAGTTATAGTCTGCCTGTAAATGGCATCTTTGTAAGACTTTACACCACTAATACTAAGGAGTTATAGTCTGCCTGTAAATGGCATCTTTGTAAGACTTTACACCACTAATACTAAGGAGTTATAGTCTGCCTGTAAATGGCATCTTTGTAAGACTTTACACCACTAATACTAAGGAGTTATAGTCTGCCTGTAAATGGCATCTTTGTAAGACTTTACACCACTAATACTAAGGAGTTATAGTCTGCCTGTAAATGGCATCTTTGTAAGACTTTACACCACTAATACTAAGGAGTTATAGTCTGCCTGTAAATGGCATCTTTGTAAGACTTTACACCACTAATACTAAGGAGTTATAGTCTGCCTGTAAATGGCATCTTTGTAAGACTTTACACCACTAATACTAAGGAGTTATAGTCTGCCTGTAAATGGCATCTTTGTAAGACTTTACACCACTAATACTAAGGAGTTATAGTCTGCCTGTAAATGGCATCTTTGTAAGACTTTACACCACTAATACTAAGGAGTTATAGTCTGCCTGTAAATGGCATCTTTGTAAGACTTTACACCACTAATACTAAGGAGTTATAGTCTGCCTGTAAATGGCATCTTTGTAAGACTTTACACCACTAATACTAAGGAGTTATAGTCTGCCTGTAAATGGCATCTTTGTAAGACTTTACACCACTAATACTAAGGAGTTATAGTCTGCCTGTAAATGGCATCTTTGTAAGACTTTACACCACTAATACTAAGGAGTTATAGTCTGCCTGTAAATGGCATCTTTGTAAGACTTTACACCACTAATACTAAGGAGTTATAGTCTGCCTGTAAATGGCATCTTTGTAAGACTTTACACCACTAATACTAAGGAGTTATAGTCTGCCTGTAAATGGCATCTTTGTAAGACTTTACACCACTAATACTAAGGAGTTATAGTCTGCCTGTAAATGGCATCTTTGTAAGACTTTACACCACTAATACTAAGGAGTTATAGTCTGCCTGTAAATGGCATCTTTGTAAGACTTTACACCACTAATACTAAGGAGTTATAGTCTGCCTGTAAATGGCATCTTTGTAAGACTTTACACCACTAATACTAAGGAGTTATAGTCTGCCTGTAAATGGCATCTTTGTAAGACTTTACACCACTAATACTAAGGAGTTATAGTCTGCCTGTAAATGGCATCTTTGTAAGACTTTACACCACTAATACTAAGGAGTTATAGTCTGCCTGTAAATGGCATCTTTGTAAGACTTTACACCACTAATACTAAGGAGTTATAGTCTGCCTGTAAATGGCATCTTTGTAAGACTTTACACCACTAATACTAAGGAGTTATAGTCTGCCTGTAAATGGCATCTTTGTAAGACTTTACACCACTAATACTAAGGAGTTATAGTCTGCCTGTAAATGGCATCTTTGTAAGACTTTACACCACTAATACTAAGGAGTTATAGTCTGCCTGTAAATGGCATCTTTGTAAGACTTTACACCACTAATACTAAGGAGTTATAGTCTGCCTGTAAATGGCATCTTTGTAAGACTTTACACCACTAATACTAAGGAGTTATAGTCTGCCTGTAAATGGCATCTTTGTAAGACTTTACACCACTAATACTAAGGAGTTATAGTCTGCCTGTAAATGGCATCTTTGTAAGACTTTACACCACTAATACTAAGGAGTTATAGTCTGCCTGTAAATGGCATCTTTGTAAGACTTTACACCACTAATACTAAGGAGTTATAGTCTGCCTGTAAATGGCATCTTTGTAAGACTTTACACCACTAATACTAAGGAGTTATAGTCTGCCTGTAAATGGCATCTTTGTAAGACTTTACACCACTAATACTAAGGAGTTATAGTCTGCCTGTAAATGGCATCTTTGTAAGACTTTACACCACTAATACTAAGGAGTTATAGTCTGCCTGTAAATGGCATCTTTGTAAGACTTTACACCACTAATACTAAGGAGTTATAGTCTGCCTGTAAATGGCATCTTTGTAAGACTTTACACCACTAATACTAAGGAGTTATAGTCTGCCTGTAAATGGCATCTTTGTAAGACTTTACACCACTAATACTAAGGAGTTATAGTCTGCCTGTAAATGGCATCTTTGTAAGACTTTACACCACTAATACTAAGGAGTTATAGTCTGCCTGTAAATGGCATCTTTGTAAGACTTTACACCACTAATACTAAGGAGTTATAGTCTGCCTGTAAATGGCATCTTTGTAAGACTTTACACCACTAATACTAAGGAGTTATAGTCTGCCTGTAAATGGCATCTTTGTAAGACTTTACACCACTAATACTAAGGAGTTATAGTCTGCCTGTAAATGGCATCTTTGTAAGACTTTACACCACTAATACTAAGGAGTTATAGTCTGCCTGTAAATGGCATCTTTGTAAGACTTTACACCACTAATACTAAGGAGTTATAGTCTGCCTGTAAATGGCATCTTTGTAAGACTTTACACCACTAATACTAAGGAGTTATAGTCTGCCTGTAAATGGCATCTTTGTAAGACTTTACACCACTAATACTAAGGAGTTATAGTCTGCCTGTAAATGGCATCTTTGTAAGACTTTACACCACTAATACTAAGGAGTTATAGTCTGCCTGTAAATGGCATCTTTGTAAGACTTTACACCACTAATACTAAGGAGTTATAGTCTGCCTGTAAATGGCATCTTTGTAAGACTTTACACCACTAATACTAAGGAGTTATAGTCTGCCTGTAAATGGCATCTTTGTAAGACTTTACACCACTAATACTAAGGAGTTATAGTCTGCCTGTAAATGGCATCTTTGTAAGACTTTACACCACTAATACTAAGGAGTTATAGTCTGCCTGTAAATGGCATCTTTGTAAGACTTTACACCACTAATACTAAGGAGTTATAGTCTGCCTGTAAATGGCATCTTTGTAAGACTTTACACCACTAATACTAAGGAGTTATAGTCTGCCTGTAAATGGCATCTTTGTAAGACTTTACACCACTAATACTAAGGAGTTATAGTCTGCCTGTAAATGGCATCTTTGTAAGACTTTACACCACTAATACTAAGGAGTTATAGTCTGCCTGTAAATGGCATCTTTGTAAGACTTTACACCACTAATACTAAGGAGTTATAGTCTGCCTGTAAATGGCATCTTTGTAAGACTTTACACCACTAATACTAAGGAGTTATAGTCTGCCTGTAAATGGCATCTTTGTAAGACTTTACACCACTAATACTAAGGAGTTATAGTCTGCCTGTAAATGGCATCTTTGTAAGACTTTACACCACTAATACTAAGGAGTTATAGTCTGCCTGTAAATGGCATCTTTGTAAGACTTTACACCACTAATACTAAGGAGTTATAGTCTGCCTGTAAATGGCATCTTTGTAAGACTTTACACCACTAATACTAAGGAGTTATAGTCTGCCTGTAAATGGCATCTTTGTAAGACTTTACACCACTAATACTAAGGAGTTATAGTCTGCCTGTAAATGGCATCTTTGTAAGACTTTACACCACTAATACTAAGGAGTTATAGTCTGCCTGTAAATGGCATCTTTGTAAGACTTTACACCACTAATACTAAGGAGTTATAGTCTGCCTGTAAATGGCATCTTTGTAAGACTTTACACCACTAATACTAAGGAGTTATAGTCTGCCTGTAAATGGCATCTTTGTAAGACTTTACACCACTAATACTAAGGAGTTATAGTCTGCCTGTAAATGGCATCTTTGTAAGACTTTACACCACTAATACTAAGGAGTTATAGTCTGCCTGTAAATGGCATCTTTGTAAGACTTTACACCACTAATACTAAGGAGTTATAGTCTGCCTGTAAATGGCATCTTTGTAAGACTTTACACCACTAATACTAAGGAGTTATAGTCTGCCTGTAAATGGCATCTTTGTAAGACTTTACACCACTAATACTAAGGAGTTATAGTCTGCCTGTAAATGGCATCTTTGTAAGACTTTACACCACTAATACTAAGGAGTTATAGTCTGCCTGTAAATGGCATCTTTGTAAGACTTTACACCACTAATACTAAGGAGTTATAGTCTGCCTGTAAATGGCATCTTTGTAAGACTTTACACCACTAATACTAAGGAGTTATAGTCTGCCTGTAAATGGCATCTTTGTAAGACTTTACACCACTAATACTAAGGAGTTATAGTCTGCCTGCCTAAATGGCATCTTTGTAAGACTTTACACCACTAATACTAAGGAGTTATAGTCTGCCTGTAAATGGCATCTTTGTAAGACTTTACACCACTAATACTAAGGAGTTATAGTCTGCCTGTAAATGGCATCTTTGTAAGACTTTACACCACTAATACTAAGGAGTTATAGTCTGCCTGTAAATGGCATCTTTGTAAGACTTTACACCACTAATACTAAGGAGTTATAGTCTGCCTGTAAATGGCATCTTTGTAAGACTTTACACCACTAATACTAAGGAGTTATAGTCTGCCTGTAAATGGCATCTTTGTAAGACTTTACACCACTAATACTAAGGAGTTATAGTCTGCCTGTAAATGGCATCTTTGTAAGACTTTACACCACTAATACTAAGGAGTTATAGTCTGCCTGTAAATGGCATCTTTGTAAGACTTTACACCACTAATACTAAGGAGTTATAGTCTGCCTGTAAATGGCATCTTTGTAAGACTTTACACCATTAATACTAAGGAGTTATAGTCTGCCTGTAAATGGCATCTTTGTAAGACTTTACACCACTAATACTAAGGAGTTATAGTCTGCCTGTAAATGGCATCTTTGTAAGACTTTACACCATTAATACTAAGGAGTTATCGTCTGCCTGTAAATGGCATCTTTGCAAGACTTTCTTTTTGTGCTATTTAAGTGTCTGTTTTGTCTGTCAGTGCTGGATATGAACCACTGCTTTGTTGCGTGGGTTAGAGAGAAAGAAAGGGTAAGAGATGTTTGATATGTTTAGGTTCTGAGAGCACACCATGGGAATGCATAGCTAAGCTTCTTAAGATCCTCACAATTCAATAGCCTAGTAAGTATCCATGAACCCATGAGATCACTTGCAGGCAGGTTTTGAGCATAGAGAACATTGAGTGCCTGAAAATGTGGTAACGTTCTAAAGAATCTGATCCTTTTAAGTGAGTTACATACGTTTGCATTATAAAAACCTTGCTTTCAATGTCTTTTGCCTTGTTTGACCTGTATATCTCTCAGCATAATGTGGACTGTGGAGGAATGCATTTTGGCAATCAAATGGAGGTACTTTTAAGGGCATGTATCATACAAAAAGCACAGTCTCCAACATGTAATACACTGTCCAGGCAACTACAACAAATTTGGTAAGTGGTCAAAACTATTTTGTTTAATATGGCAGTGTAACATTTTTTAAAATAAGGCTAGCTGTGACTGTATTGAACACTAAGGACTTATAGTGAGGGTAAGGCAGTGCTATCAGTTATTGTTTTTGTGTGACACAGTAAAGTATAGGAAAGGGTTTCTGTTAATCGGAGAAAAAAGATCAGCTTTATATAAAATACTTTTTTCTGTTGGCAGACAGATTAATGCCATAACTGGGTGCTCTTGTTTTTTTGTTTTTTCTTGTAGGCTCTCCCTAGGATTTAATGTACCTCCTTTGGAAATCAAGCTCATTCTAAGTAATGAAAACTTATCAGAAGGGATTAAAATGATCAAAAGTGTGCGGAACATATTGCATAATATAAACCAAAATACATCTTAATAAACAATCTGTATTGTTCACTTACAATAGTTACAACATTTTTGACTATACCCATCTTGCGATTACCAACGAACACTTTAAGCTTTTTCAAGAGGGCTTTAAATTTGTACTGACTTGTGGTTTTGATGTAGCTAATTATTTTGCCGAGTTAAAATTATTCACCAGTAAACTAAATTTAGAAATATGTTTTCATGAGAAAAGGAGCGAGAAACTAGTTACAGAAACTAATACATTAGACATATTTCAGGTTAAAAGGAAAAGTAGTTTTAACCCACAAATATACCCCTTAATATTTTCAAAAAGGCTGTTATGGATGATATTTATTCGCTAGACAAGGGTATCAAAAATCAGTATTATCACAACAATTTAACCACACAGGAAAGAAAGTTACTGAGTGATTGATGTAAAGATACCGCTATTCGTATTATGAAGCCTGATAAGGGAGGAGGAACAGTTTTGTACAACTCTTTAGATTATTACAACACTGACTCCTATATACCCATTTCAAAAAACAAAATTAATATTAGATACCATCAGACTGATCTGCTATTAGATTACTTTACTTGTAGAAGACTAATTGAGGAAAATTAAAATTTTCTTAAAATCACTGAACCCATCATCCCCACCATTTTTGGGATCTCCAAAATTCATAAGGATCTCAATAATCCCCTGTTTAGACCAGTAGTAGCTGCTCAGGGTTCTAAAACCTGACCATTGGCTATCTTAGTTGAAGGTGTCTTAGATCGATTTATGACACCATCCAACAACTTTTAAATAACTTGTGGGATTTCCTAGGTCAATTAAAATGTACATTATGGAAAGAAAATTTGATATAATTCAGAATTGATATTATTGACTTATTTTTAGTTATTCCCAATGAGGATGGAATAGAAATGCTTCAAAACAGCTTGACTATTATAAGGTTTTTCCCAATGACAAATTGACCTTTTTAGGGAATTAACATCTCTTATTCTCAATAAAACATTATATTTCAAGAAAAATAGTTCTTTAAATAAACAAATCAAGGGGGTTGTTGCTATGGGCGCTGCCTGTGCTCTAATATTTGTAAACTTGGTGCTATTAGATTTGGAAAGAACTTAAATTTTTAATAGTGTATTTTCCAAATATATCAGTATGTACCTTAGGTTCCTGAATGATATCTTGGCTAGGCTTATATAGGCCCCAGGGCTGATAGCCAAGTACCTACCTATGAACCTATGATTGATGAATTTATGAATTATTTGAATAACACTACATAATTCCTAAAGTTAACATCACAAGTTGAGAGGAAAAGTATTAATTATCTTGACACTTTGATTTGTCAGTTTGTTTTAGGAAACCTACCTTCAGTAACATGTACCTACATTTTTCTAGTTGCCACCCTTTGTTTCAGAACAACAGTTTAAAAAAAAAAAGGCAATGCATTAGCGTGGCCAGGATGACCTCTAATAAGACCTTATTAATGAACTTGTTTCCAGTATATTCGTTTCTAGTGGTTACCCTGAAGACTGAGTGCACAACATAGCGGGAGAAGTATAACTGTAATGGGGTGGGAAATACAAATGCACAATATAGCTGGAGAAGTATTACTGGAATGGGGTGGGAAATACAAACCTTAATTAGGAGGGGGATAACCCAAAAAGGACAAGAGGGAGGACTTTAAGAATAGTTCCTCACTGAAAAAAATTGAACTTGCCATGGTTATAGAATATAACTGTAGTAAAGACATTAAACATATAGTGGGGAACAAATGGAATATTTTTAAGGCAGACACTGTGATTTATAAATACTTTGGCAGAGAACAGATATTTACATACAAAACTACACGATTATAAATATTTTTGAACTGGAACAGAATTCTATTCAAAGTGTGGACAGTCAGACAGGAGGTATGTCAAAGTGTGTTTTTTTGTAAACAAAGTGCATTCATTTTAGATGTCAACACATTAATTAAAAATAATGCAGCTAGAACCAGGGTAGATTTTCATAGAGAGAACTATCAAACTAAAACCATGATGCATTTAAAAAACTTCTCGTATTGCCCAGCATTTCATGCGGGCAAAACAGAAAGACAGTGATGTAACAGAATATATGAACATTTGTATGACAGTAAGAACAAAAATGATAACAATGCATTATATAAACACTCACTATGCTGTATTAATTTTGACAGATTTTAATTTGGGTTACTTGAAAAAATTACAATTAAACCCTCAAGGGGGGATTGTCAATCTAGACTTGAACAGAAAGAATTTTTGTGGCAGTTTAAAGTTGAATGCCAATAATGCACCAGGTTTAAATGAGTTTTTGCCCATCCAGCCATTGTTAAATTGAATGCTATGAAATTAAAGTATTTAGAAGGGGTTTCAACACATATTTGTTAAGATGTTATTAGTTCATGTACAACAGTTTTGTCTCATACTTTTTTATATATATTGTTCCTACTGCTTTATGGTGATGGGTACGTTATTTCAAGATTTTATCAAATAATTCCAGTGATTAGTAGATTTAATTGACATTAATTAGGAATGTTTTGTATAAAAAGACTGGGTAGGGTGGTATGATTTTATTCTGATGAAGTCCTATTAACACGATGAAATTGCTCAAAAAAAAATTTTCTTTTTAAAGATATAAGCAGTTGGGTATTTACCTCTTCCAATGTTATCTTTATTTTATCTCATTCTGAGTCATGAAAACGTATCAAAAGGCATTAAATTGATCAAAAGTGTATGGAACACATTTTGTAATATAAAAACCAAAATAGATCTTAATAAACAATCTGTATTTTTTTCAAATATACTTAAATGCATTTCTGAATTTAGCTATTTTGTTTCGGTAGCAATTTCAAATACCAGTACTACTGCTTGCTTTATTCATCCACTGTTATTTTGCATATTTATTTATACTCCGAATATGCACAAAATTATTTACCAAGGAATGGAAGACTCTAAAAGGTCAGTGAGATACACTGCCAGAATATTGTAATCTGAAGACACTACACAGTTCAACAATGGGATCTATAATGAACAGGGCCAGGTTGTATTTTACTCATGACCATAAAAGAGGGTTGTTGACTAAAGTAGTGTGAACTCCTTAAGGCTTGACCCCCCCCATCCCCCCTGTGTTCATATATTCTTTCCATGCTTGAGGCTAAGTGACATCATCAAGAAGCTCTACCTCATCACTCAGTACTGAGTACAATCATTTAGTTAAAACCTCAAAGTGTGATTGTTTTCAACAACATGTTTGAGAACTGTATACAAGAACATGGTGGCAAATGAAATACCGGTTGATTACTGTAATTAATTTATCATTTAAGGCAGTTTTATTGACGAGTTGAAGTTTTTTTTTTTTTTTTTTTTTGCTAAAATTGTAACAATTTGCGTTACAAGATCAAGCCTGGGATCATGTTAATAAGCTGGATTCTGAAACCTTCCAATTAGCTGTCAGGCTCCTACTGTGGGTCAAGCTAAGGAATAATAACAAGCTGGGTCATAAACAAGCAAAATGTGTGAAAAAGAGGGCATTATTGGGGTACCACCCAGGGTGTTCTGAGACAATACAATTGTGTATACTTACCATAAATGTAGATATTCGAGTGTATTCACTGTTGCAGTCATTACATTTGGGTAATCTGCTGACAGGTTGCCCTCAGTCGGCCTGATTAACAAAGTCTTGGGTCCTGCGTCGGTTGCTGTCCCTTCTTCCATGATGTCAGGTCATCAGGGGTATAAAACATGCAGCTGACACCATTTTATCAGTTTTTCTTGCCCCAAATGTCAGGTGCCCCCATAATGGGAAGCAATTATATACAAAGTTACACCTCCAACAAAAAGCAAATACTCCAGAAAGTTTTAAGCATAGTAAATATGAATAGAGATATGGAAAAAAGAAGTCAGGGGGCTGGAGGGAGGGTAACCAGGACTGCAACAGTGAGAACACTCGAACATCTACATTTATGGTAAAGTGTACACAACTGTACTATGTTCTTCATATTTCACTGTTGCAGTCATTACATTTGGGTAGATTCCCAAAGCTATGGTTGGGAAGAGGAGTCTATACAGCATTAGGGTCATGTATAAGGCCCTGCAAGACAGCAGTGGCAAAGCCAGCTCTGGATTTAGAGAAAATTGGTAAATGATAATGCTTGGTGAAAGTATGTACAGAGCTCCAGTTAGCAGCTTCTAGGATGTCCCTGGTAGGAACACCTCTGAGAAAGGCTGCAGAATTAGATGCAGCCCTGGTGGAGTGAGATCTGATCCCCTGGGGTGGATAGGTTTTCCATGGTGCCTATAGCAGAAATGAATGCAATGGCTTATCCATTTAGAAATGGTTTGTTTTGAAATAGCCTTCCCCTCTGCCCCTGCAGCAAATGGTACCAGCAGTTGTTCCGATTTTCTTCGAGGTTTAGTCCTGTCCAAGTAGAATCTAAGTTGTCTGTGCACACCCAAGGAATGCAGAATCCATTCTCCTTTGTTCTGTGGATTGGGAAAGAAGGTTAGCAAATGAATGGACTGATTAAGAGCCACACTGGAAACCACCTTAGGCATGAAGGATGGATTGGTCCTCAGAGATACCATGTCCACATGAAAGATGATGAAAGGCTCCACTGCCATAAGGGCCTGTAATTCAGATATCCTTCATGCTGAAGTAATTGCTAAAAGGAAGGCTGTTTTCCAAGAAAGAAATTTTAAATCTGCAGTAGCAGCTCCCTCGAAAGGAGGTAGAGTGAGTTTCTCCAAAACAAAGTAAAGGTCCCAGGCAGGGGTTGGAGTGCTCCTGTGTGGTCTCAAATTTTTTGCCCCTCTGAGATACTGCTTGTGCAGAGGATGAGAGAAGAGGGGAGGCTCTGAGTTATAATAAGATGAAATAGCTGAGGTGTTGATTTTAATGGAGAAAAAGGACAGGCCCTTGTGAAGCATCTCAGCTAAGTATTGCAAAATCTGAGGTAAACTGGGTGCTGCTGTGCTCACCCCTAAAGATTGGTTCCAGGCAGAGAATCTTTTCCATTTGTCAGCATAAGATTTTCTGGTACTAGGTCTCCTTGTCTCCAAGATGACATCCATCACAGGTTTGCTGAGGGATGATGAGGGATGATGGTGAATTTAAGTGATTAGCCAGGCTGCAAGGTTCAATGTCGGTAGCTGAGGGTGCAGAATTTGGTTATCCTGCTAAGACAGCAGGGAAGGGGTCTGAGGTAGGTGCCATGGAGATAATTATGACACACTGTGCAGGAGGGGGTACCAGTGTTGGCGCGGCCAGTTTGGAGCAATCAAAAATCATCCTTGGTTTGATCTGTTTGACTTTTAGTAGAACTCTGGAGGGCAGAGGCAATGGGGGGAAGGCATAGACTGATAGGTTTTTCCAGCTGAAGGACAGAGCATCCACTTTCCAGGCTTGTTTCTGGGGATTCCTTGTGCAAAACTTGTCCAACTGGTAGTTCTGGGGGAAGGCAAATAGATCTGTGTCTGGGCTCCCCCATTCGCTTGTCAACATGTTGAAAATCCGTGGTTCCAGTTTCCACTCGTGTGGGTCCATGAGGTTTCTGCTTAGTCCATCTACCAGTGTATTCAATTTTCCTGGCAGGAATTGAGCTTGTAGATGTACTTGGTAGCTCAAGGCTGTGTTCCACAATGCCATGGCTAGTCTGCAGAGTAGGTAGGAATGTGTACCCCCCTGCTTGTTTATGTACCACATAACCTTGCTGTTGTCCGTCTTTACCATTAGTTGTCCTGGATGAATGTAGTCCTTGAAGGCTGTCAGAGCATTCTGTACAGCTAACATTTCTTTTTGATTGATATGTAGGTGCATTTGATTTGGGTTCCATTTACCCTGAATGCACTTCCCTGCCAGGTGAGCCCACCATGCATAGTCTGATGCATCTATAGTTATGGTTTGGGCGGCAGGGGGGTAGTGTGAATGGTAGTCCCTTGTTTTGGTGGCAGGCCTCTGCCCACCATAGGAACTCCAGGCGTAGGTAAGGTATGATAGGAATCATTGTTTCCAGGCTGTGACAATGTTGACTCAATAAACTTTTTAGATACCACTGTAGTTTCCTCATATGCAGTCTTGCATATGGAATTAGAAGAATGCAAGAGGCCATGAACCCCAAGGCTTGCAGTATTTGTCTTGCAGACAGCAGGGTTTTTGTGGTCACTTGTTTGAAGTAAGTTACCAAATGAATTTGCTTTTCTGGCATGAGGAAATCCATCTGGGCAGTTGTATTCAAGCTTGCACCCAGGAATGTAATCTGTTGACAGGGTACCAGTTGTGATTTCTTTTCGTTTATAGGTACCTCAGAGAAGTTAGAAACCTTTTTACAAACACCAGATGATTTAAAAGTATGCCCTGGTTTTCTGCCTGAATTAGACAATCGTCCAGGTATGGATATATTTGAATATTTCTTTGCCTGCAAAATGCAATAACTGGAGCCAGGCACTTTGTGAATACCCTGGGCACAGTAGACAAACCAAAGGGCAGTGCAGAGAACTGATAATACAAGTAGCCTGCTTTGAAGCATAGGTATCTTCTGCAAGATTCCCTGATTGGGATGTGCAGGTAAGCTTCTTTTAAATCTAGAGTTAACAACCAGGCGTCTTTGCCTAGCATAGGAAGTAATTGGTGAAGAATCAGCATCTTGAACTTTGGAATCTCCAGAAAGGTGTTTAGAGTAGATAGGTCCAGGATTGGACACAATGATTTGTCTTTTCTGGATACCAGAAAAAGCCTGGAGTAGAAACCTTGTCCCTTTTCCTCTTCTGGTACCAGTTGAATAACCCCATGCTTAAGGGGGAAAGTACTTGTTTTTGAACCTCTGCCCACTGATTTGGGGGCAGGTCTGGCCACCCGTTTGGTGTTGGCAATGTGTGGAAATTAAATCTGTATCCCTAGGGCACTATATTTAAAAACCCATTTGTCCTGCGTTAAGAGTTCCCAGTTCTTTGCATGAAGAGCAATCTTTCCCCCAAAGGGGCAGTCAAAAGATAAGTGCTTGTGAATTTTAAAAGGAAGTCATTGACACAGTTTACCATAGGGGGGGGGGGGGTTCTTGTTATTTCCAGATTTGGAAGTAGAGACCCCCCCCCCCACTGCTTAGTTCTGAGAATCCCCTGGGACTGAAACCTGGGGTTTATGCTGTGACTGGGTTTGGCTTTCAGAGGACCTGGAAGGGACTGGAAAGGACCAATTCTTAGTAGGCCAGTGCCTACTAAATCTTGGAGGTTGCACTTGTAAAAAATCTTTAACAGTTTGCATAGATTTAGCTTTATCTTCCATCTTTTTAAGAACTTCTTCAGCCTTATTGCCAAACAGGTGGTCCTGATTTAAAGGAGCATCCAACATTTTAGCTTTAACATGATGAGGCAAAGATTGCTCCTTAAGCCAAGCATGTCTTCTAAGCACAGACCCATTAAATGCAGCCCTGCAAGAGGCCTCTAAAGAATCAAAACCACATTGCAAAGTATGTTTTCCAATTTGTTCAGCAGAATGCATTAAATCCTGTAAATCTTTATTTTCCACACAGTCAGGAATCAACATCATTTTCTGTTTAAGCAGTCCAATAATATACTGTTGATATTTTAACATATGAAATTGGCAGTTTAAAGCTCTGATTGCCAAGGTTGCAGAAGTATAAACCTTTTTACCCCATCTATCCAGCACCCTGGAATCTCTATGAGAAGGGGTAGGATTTTTAGCAGTAGAAGCCTTAATGCCCTTGGGCCCCTGAGAAATAGTTTCTGGATCTGCAACAGGATTTTTGAAAAGAAACTTGTGGGACTCAGGAACCCTGTAGTATCTGTCAGGTTTACTAGCAGCCAGAGGCAGGGAATCAGGGGCCAAACTGGATTCCGAGAACACATCATCAACAATGTCAAGTACAGGAGGTACAGCCAAAGGCCTATGCTGAGGTAGAAGGAAATCCCTAAGCCTCTTCTTTGAATCAGAAAATTCCTGGCTTTCCCATTGGAAATGCTCCCTTAAAGTATGTAAAGTTTCCCCAAAAGAAAAATCCTCAGGAGGGGAAGCAGAGGGAATGGAATCCTCTGCTTCAGAATCCTCATAGGTATGTATGGACAAATCCAGGTCATCAGAAGAGTCAGAAGAAACAGAATCCTGATCAGAAGATTCATGATCAAGCTCAGTCCTAAGCCTCTTAGAGGGGGGGGGGGGGTTGACTACCCCTGATTAGAGTAATTAGATCTTCAGCCATTTTTATCATTTGTTTTTTAGGCATAGGGGCACGGGCATCGGTTTTTTAGACATGGATCAAGATTTAGGCCTTAGTAATGAAGGCGGTGTCAATTTAATATGCAAGTCTGTAGGCCTGACTACACCCTCAGAAGCTGATGCCTGCACAGCGGCTCCGGACCCATCCAAGGTAGAGACATCCGCAGGTTCCATAGTTGAAGTTTCTGGCGGCATACTGGTCTCCGAATGGGTCTCAGTAGAGGCCTGCAAATCAGAATCAGCAGGTATCAGGGACTGCAAAAGCGCCTCACTGAGTACTTGCAAACTGGTGACTGGCTTAGGAGAAGCGTCATCGGCAGTTTTGGACCTCGGCGTTTTTTCAGAATCCCGGCAGTCGGATGGCTAACCGACAACATTTCTGGATAATTAAACCGAGAACCAAAATATTTAGAGACAAAAATATACCGACGACAGATAGTGCACTGATTAAATAAGGAACAAAACCGATAGCAAGGTACGTTGTGGTCAGGGCCTAGGCAAGGAATAGAATATGCATGAAAATCTTTATGAGGTATTTGCTTTCCACAAGTAATGCAATTATTAACTTTTACTGACATCAGTAAGGAGCAAGAAAAAGTTTCCCCAATGGGGAACTTAGCTTTAAGTTGAAGACTTTGGTTCTGAAATTCGAAAATGAAAATTTCAGGAGTCGGCCAACTGGCACTTGCGAACTGCTTCTGCTTTGGGCACCACACGGCAAGAAAGACTGATAAAATGGAGTCGGCTGCATGTTTTATACCCCCTGACGACCTGACGTCATGGAAGAAGGGACAGCAACCGAAGCAGGACCCAAGACTTTTTTAATCAGGCTGACTGAGGGCAACCTTCCAGCAGATTACCCAAATGTAATGACTGCAACAGTGAAATACGAAGGGCCTCTGCACCCCTGGATGGCCCAGCATTTACTCAATAACACCAACCTGGAGGGTATTCTTACCTTAGAAAATGGACTACTTTTTAAATGAAATAACAGAGAATACAGCAGTTATATTTGTGTTTTTATTGCTTTTAATACAATTCTGGCATAAAATCATCCCATTTATTTCCTACAGTGTATTATTTTCATGCTGTAAATATTTTTTCCTTACAGGTTTAATATGCAACACTGTAACAGGATGGTAAACAAATTATTTGAACAAAATATGTTTTAAAGGTTTTTTTCTATATTCTTAGTTGTCATCTCTGTTGATTGTATATGTTCTTTTGGGGTCTATATCATTTCATCGAAACTCCAACTCCATGAATACCTATTCACCGACCCCTATTCAGCGAACTACCCTTTTATTGAATGTACAAATCAGTGAACGTCTTCCCGGGTAACTAATTTAATAAGCCAACATACCAAGCAATAACCACTGTAGTACAACAAACTCAAAGTGGGGGGCTATGCCACCCATACTCCCCAAACCCAATGTGGGGGAATGCAACCCCCACCCCGCTCCTACTTGTATATACCAAATCCAGGATCACACTACAGTGGGGGAAAGGGCAAATTTCCACCTGTCGGCCAACTAACTCAGTGCCACTGGAAAAAAGTTCATTGATCTGAAAGTTTGATAACAGGATGTTCACTGAATATGGGGTTGATGAAGAGGTATTTGCTAAATTGGAGTTTTAATTAACTAATACAGACCTGTTCTTTTGTTACCCTTTTTAGTGATGTAATAAACTATCTAAAAACTCAAACCAGGAAAGAAACAACTTAAACTAAAACCAAGACTGTCGACCAGAAAGAAACCACTCCATACATGTAAAGTTGTATTTAAGCACTTTTGTTTGCTCACTTTATTATAGCAATGAACTTTATCAGAAGTCAAAATACTGACTTTGTACACAGGTTAAATAACTGTAGTATTGACTGAAACTTGGTAGGGGAGGTACCGAGTGGGGGCACGCCTCCTCTACCTTTTTCATTTGAGAATACATTTGATGTCCAGGTTACAATTGAGCTCAGTGGGCTTGTCCACGCTTAGATCTATTTGCCATTTGAGTTCTCTGATGTCTAGCAGAGGGTTGCTGTCATTACAGAATGGGGAGACTTTTTCCAAGACTAGGAACTTGGAAGGATGTATGGGAGCTACCCAATGTGCTGTGTCTGACCAAGGCTTTAGTGTTGTCCAGCCTTTTAATTGCCTGGAAGTGTTCCCTTATACTATTACTGAGTTTGCAGGTAAGTCATGCCAACATAGAATGCTTTGCTGTGGGTACAGCTCCTCAGGTACACTATGTTGGTGGTACTGCAATCATATCTTTGGGTGAAGCGAATAGGGGCCTTCCTGGTTGCCATCATGAAGGAAGTACCCTCATGAATGAATGGGCGACAGGTGCAGTGGCCACAAGGGTGCCTACCGGAGGTGGGCAGTTTCTTGCCTTGACCCCTTGGTAGTTCCGTGTTCTAGCCAAATGTACTATGTGCATCAGTTACATCTTTGTACTTCTGTCACTATATCTACAAGAATACAGATGAGCATGTACCAAACTGCATACCCCACCATGCTCCCACCTGGCAGTGCCACTATGTCAGACTACTGGGGCATTAGGGACCTCAGTGAGGAAATGTCACACTAAGCCACTGCGCATCTGGTGCCTCATTGGGATGCCTAATTTATAGGGCAACACAGTGGTACAGCAGGTAATGCTGTTGCCTCACACCAAGAGGTTCTCAGGTTCAATTCTCAGCTGAAATGCCTACTGTGCATAGTCTACAAATCCTCCCTGTGTTCACTTGGCTTTTCTCTGGGTGCTCTGGTTTCCTCCCAAATTCCAAAGCCATGCAGTAGGTAGATTGGACACTCTAAATTGGCCATAGTATGTGTGAATGTGCATGTGTATGTATGTGCAGTATGAAAGAACAACCATGGCAGGGCTAGCTATCCAGTGGTTTCAACTTTGGCTTGAGATGATTGCCACTGCTGAAGTTACCCTAAAACCACATGTGTAAAAATGGGAAAGGGGGTTGCAGATGATGGATGGACAACTGTGGCTCATCTTTATGAATCACATTTTGTAGTTTACATTCCCTTAGCAACACAGTAAAAGTCAGTGGTGAGTTGCTACACATTTTCTGATTTTGCCCAGAGGTCATCTGAACAATAATATGGTTATCATGTTTATGACTCAAGATCAGGATGTCTGTGTATTATAATGTACTAGTGGTTATTTAATGTATTAGTACTATTTGTGGATTGCAAAGTGGTGCAGCGGTTGCATTGTCACCTCACAGCAAGAGGTTCTCCAGTTCGATTCTTGGCTGGGGTACCTTCTGTGTGGAGTCAGCATGCCCTACCAGCATTCGTATGGGTTTCCTTCGGGTGCTCTGGTTTCCTACCACATTACAAAGGCATGTGTGCGTAGCTTTACTCCCTGGGCCTCCTCTGGAAATTGGCTTTGTTCCAAGTCGGACTTTCTCAGTAAACAAATATTAAATAAATAATAAATAAAATAAATATTAAATAAAATAAATACTAGAATATGTTGTGAGTTACACAATTCACTTTCTGTCAATCAATTTGTTAGAATGAGTAGCTTACACACAGCAAGAACAAGTGCTGTGCTTAAGCCAAATACAAGCAAACACAATTAGCATATGTTCTTAGTGAACAAATACTTCTAAATGGCAACATACAGATCCTTTTGAAAAAATATGTTTTGGGTCCTTACTCAACAACTGTTTTCTGCTAACTTGAAATGTTATTCATAAAAGAGATTCCACAATGAAAACAACAGGAGAGAGGCATGAACATTTAATTCTATGCATTTCCAAAGTCAGTTTATATACTCTAAAAATATCTATCAGTGCTAACTTATGTCCTCACCTCCAGCTTGAGATGACTGTCGCATACTTGCATATGAGACACGTAAACATGCAATTATTACAAAAAACGTGAGTTGCGAAATACCTACAGTCAAAGCCAAAAAAAAAGACAAAACCTCTGTATAACCTCTATTTGCAAAGACAGAAAAAGAATAAAACTCTGCTCTACCCTGGCAGTCAAATTCAGAAAAAGATAAAACCTCTACACTACCCCTGGCACTCAAAGCCACAGAGGGACACAACCTCTGCATTAGCCCAAGCTAAAAGGGCAAAAACTAATAAATGATTAATCATCTCTTTACACTTGTGTATGCTACGTAACTCACATGCCTCAGGTGGGGGAACAAAAATAAAATTTGCAATCTTAAAGCATGTTATTATACACAACTTGGCTGTCAGCTCTACAAGGATTTACTGATGACTGATCATCTACTCCCTCTACCCATTTTCATAGTGAGTAAATCTATACATTACCCACACACACATTATGCATTACAGCTGCAATAATGTACACCTACATAACTGCTTTAACCAATGAAATGTCTGTGATTTTAGACTCATTTTATAAACCTCTGTGATTCCTTGACTTTCAAAAGCAGATAAAAATGGGCCAAAATAAATTACAGAGCAGGAAATGAATACCAGAGACCTTCAGCTTCAATGCATCAAGGTACAGCATACACCAAGAAATGAAGTAACGGGCTGGGAAAAATGAAGGTACAGAAATGAGGCACAGACATTAATGACCATTCCAGGTAGTAGCTGCTAACAGTACTACTCTTAAATGGGGGTGTCCCTGAAAAGATCTTGCTGTGTACTCTATGGAGGTACAAACGTAGTATTAGTATATTTAGAGATCAGAAGAGGGAGTGGGCAGATAAAAGCTCCACACTAGGATGTGCAGATAAGTACAAATGTTTTGCAAAAGCATTAAAATATATACACTGATATTACATTATGACATATCTCCCTATGTGCCGAAGTCAGTGGATCAAAAATCTGTTGCTTTATTTCTAACACCTGGAGATTCAGTGAAGCACTAAATATATATATGTGCATATATTATGATTCATTATGCTCCTGGATTCCAGAGGTTTTCATCTATTTAACTAGAATAGATAATCTTACTATTTACAGGATTCAGTATCCAGCAATCTGTCATTATGACATTACGGTTACTCAGGTAAGTGTATGCGCAGACAGATACTCACTATTTTCTCCTTCAGGCAGTAAGATTGAAAACTCTTGGAAATGATATCTGCATACTGTAAAAGCACCTTGCCGATTGTCTGAAGAGAAGAAAAAAGACAATAGCTTAGACTGCCTGCGTGATGAAAAGATGTGAGCAAACCAATGCATAAATTATATTAGCATATACAATCTGCAAAACAGAATATTTACAGTACTGTATAACTGTACTTGTCATCACTTATACATATCCCACTTGGTCTGGAGATCTCTGGTTGCATTTTTTCCAAACAGAAGGGAACCGTTTCCATAGTACAAAACTACGCTTTTGAAAACATTACCACTATATGCATGCACGGGCAAGGTTTGGTTAAACTCAAGTAAAATGAAGAGACCCTCAACTCTCCTCATTCTAAACAGGTTTACTAGATGTGCATATCCACAAAGATTAGTAATATGTGTGTGTGTGTGTGTGTGTGTGTGTGTGTGTGTGTGTGTGTGTGTGTGTGTGTGTGTGTGTGTGTGTGTGTCAGAAGGGGATCTTTCTGTACAAGTCTAAGGTGATGGTTAAACAAGAGCAAGAAACAGCCCCTAAAAAAGGCAGAAAGCAAACTATAGTTTTCTATAGCTGGGCTAGTTCCCATGTTTAATACAGTCATCTCCAAAGTTGCTCCTCAAAGCACTTTAATGGTTTTGTTCAATCATCTTACTTTTTTGGTTTTATAATAGCTTCAGCCAAGTGGGTCTTCACTCCATTTCTCACCATTCTCAGTTATGTCACAGTGCTCACTTTGTCTGTAATGAACAAAGCTAACCATTACACAAGTGTGTGTGTGTGTGTGTGTGTGTGTGTGTGTGTGTGTGTGTGTGTGTCTCTATCTATACTTTCTAAAATATCAAGCCAAATAAAACATAGCTCTTTAATATGTACTGCAAAACCACTAAAATCAACAACAGTCAAAGACTTTAAAATAAATCTGCTGAAAGCGGCAAATATGAAGACATTCTTCTGAAGAACATATTCAGGGTGAAATTACTAATGCATTTACTAATTGGTATGTGAGTCTGCTGTGTTAGAGTGTAGATAATAAATTCAGCCATAAAGCTAGAGTGAGATAGAATATAATTTTCTGCTGCCATAGCAACAAGGAAAAGTCACATGTTTCTAAACATCTGTGAGTACTAAAATACACTTTCTGGAGCTTACTGAAACAGTAACTATCTTGAATATGGGGAAAAAATCTCATTAGTATATTAACATTCTGTCTCGAAGGACATAATGTTTCCCCCATCTGCTCTCTCACTTTGTACTTTTGCCTTATATGAGTGTGGAGCATATAACATGCTGTATCATGTCAAAACAAATCATTTATATTACACTGGGACTTCTGCTAAGGCAGCAGTGATAAAGAGAGTAAAATTCAAAAATGTCATAATATAACTTTAAAGAAATCCATTCATTACAACGAATAATAAATAGTTTATGGTGCAAAATGAAATCATGTCAGCTTCAGAAATGGAGCATAACCACTCTCAAAGTTAGTCTATAATCCATTTCATACTCTCTCATGACATTTTACTTCTATTTAACTTAGTAGAGAGATACATTATGGGTTGAGATTTGCAAAATCAATTTTAAGATAATATCATAAACTGGTCTGAGGGAATTAGAATTCTCAAGTACTGCTTCTAGAAATTATCACCAAAATTGGATGTGGCCTTAAGGTAGACACTGACATTTTTAAACAGCAATTCCCATCACATACTTCAAGTAGTACCCACAGCCATCTGTAACTGGCTACCAGTATGCACTTATTCATTAACTGGTGGAATGAAATTGTAGAGTTATGGGAAGGATAGGCAATGACGGGCAATTGCAAATGCCTGAAATATAGAAAACTAAAGAATCTCTTTTCTGATGAATTCTCTTATCTCTGCAAATGATGTACTGCAAACACTCCTCAAAAGAATTCAGTTGTCATTCTGCCTTCTCACAAGCACCTTAAAATTAAATGCAACTACATTTCCCCTAGTCAATATATATGGATTTTATAAAATCCCTTGTATGTGCATACATGGAAATAAAACTTCACTGCTTATATTTTTGAGAGGGCGGATTATAAAAATAGAAAAAGACATGCACTTAGCATTTCTTTATTTACCAAATTATGAAGTGCAAATACAGTAAATAACAGACAAAGATAAACTGGATATCAGCAAAACCATTCTGCTAAGCATAAACCCCCAAAGTATCTCCATTGCCTACACATCCCATCCCCAATGCAAAATAGCGAGGGGAGGGGGGAAAAGGTAATATAGAAGGTTAGCATTGTAAATGCCATATATTTAAGTAGTAGTAATTATTATTTTTTTAAGAAAAAAACATGTTTTTCCAGCTAACAATCCATAACTACATAAAAGAGAAATTGTCATGCATGGTGCATTTATTCTCTTTTTGTGATTGCTTCCTCCTCCTTTCCTTAATGATACAGCATTGTTGGAGGTACTTCTCCAGCAATCCAGAGTTACAATAATCAAATTTCCAACTCCCAAACTTGTCATTTTCCTTACTGATATCCAAACACACAAACTGGAATCGAACTTGCTTCACTGTATGACTTTACTCTTTGAACTATATACAGTATTTCTACAGACAGATGATTTTAGATCACTTGAGGAACACGTATCACATATCTTACATTTATTGTGTCTGCTTTGGTCCCCCTATATATATCATGTGGTGTAGCAGGTCATAATCCCTGTCATAGTTTGGGTGACAGACTGGCGCTGGTGTCTACTTCACTACCTTCATTCATACCTCATCACTGACCACCACATTCTCCACTTGTTTCTGATACCAATGGTGGGTTTACTAGGGTGGTCGGGGAAGTTAAAGCTTACCCATTAATGGCTCAGCATTTATTTACAATAAAACAAACAC
Organism: Protopterus annectens; assembly: GCF_019279795.1. Lineage (NCBI taxonomy): Eukaryota > Metazoa > Chordata > Ceratodontiformes > Protopteridae > Protopterus > Protopterus annectens. The sequence goes on along the minus strand of NC_056726.1, from coordinate 548,996,976 downwards.
AAAATAAAATACAAACAGCAGGAGTACTTTGTTCACATAAACCGACTAAAGAGCTGACAGTGCTGATGTTCGTGGCCTTTAATGCTGTACAATTTACCTCAACCTTCCCAATTTTAGTGGCATGCTCCTGTTTCACGCTTCATTTGCCTCTCAATGTTATGAATTTCCAGTTGTCCAAGTTGGTTACTAGTATGCATTTATTCTCTTTGTTTCACTGGGGTATCCTCTCAGCTGACAGTTTTTTTTTGACTGGGCTATACCTTTGAGCTACAGTGTCACCTGACAGATAAATATGAAGTGGGAGCAGAGCCAAGTAAGTAATAGTAAATGCAGCCTTTCCTGTTGTTCTAGTGATTTATTGCAGTACTACATTAATAATAAATTTTAATAAGTTAACTGACAGGGACTCATCGAGTTATTGAGCAAAACTCTGAATGCAGCAAGTGGGGATATTTGTTTTTAATTGTGCATGTCTGCCAGTGGCTGATTCCCTCGTATGTCTTAACTGACCCAAATTTTATAGCACATCCCTGATTTTGCCCCCTGTGTTTGCACTGTATCTCGTATTTTTTTTTTTATTTGCTGATGAATCACTGAGAATTATTGTCAGTCAATAATGTCAGGCATTAGACATTTAGCTTCTTAATATTGTTCAGTAAATACAGGTTTATGCTAAACCTGATGTTCTATTGAATTACAGTAATATTTAAAACTTGTCACTGATTTTGGACCAGTGTCCCTCCGCCCATTTTTTTTGGCTTTGTCCAGAATTCTTGACAGGTGTAAATGCCCTACGTAAGAATGCTTGTGGTAGTGTACGTGCTGGCCAGATGGGAAGGACTGATGGGTTACTGTGTATATGCTGCAATGTTACTGCAACCTTGTCTTCAACACTAGAAATGAACAAAAAAAAAGTGTCATTAAGGAAAAACATGCAGGAAGAAGACTGAAGGTGTGTGATGCAGTGAAATTAAAACCTGTTCAATATGACGCTCATTGGGAAATGGAATATGTTTCAATGTTTATTTACTGAAAGTATATAAACATGTTTCTTTCCAATTGCAAACATTATCAGTGATAATACTTGAAAGTCAAAAGAAAACATCTTTCCATCTAAACCATGTGAATACTTTATCATGGCCATTTTGACCACAGACATTTAAGTATAATCAACCAATAAAGTGACTATAATTAAACTGGAGAGAGACTATCTGTTGGGGAAAGTAAGTGATTTAGCTTTGCTGTTTGATCGTTAATCAGGCACTAATCTAGCAAGGCAGTACCAATGCCAAGCACTGTTACTTGAAATCAGTGAGAATTGATCATTATTACAGCCTATGGTAATGTGTGTGTGAGGTGTGATGTGGTGTACTTAAGACTTTGGTCATAATTTCTTTCCATCACAGTCAGTCCTCAGAATTACACACCATAAGTGTCTATCTTTGGTTGTCAGGGCAGAATGTATGCCCTCCCAGTCTTACATGGGTTCTAAACAGATATTCTTATTTCAACTGACACCCAGAAGAATTGCTATAGGTGAACTGGTATTTTTCAAATTTGCCTGTAGGCAAGAATGCAGTGTGTGTGTGTTTGTGTCCCTCTCAGTCTATCATATGACATATCCGGATTGTCAAATGCAATCTCAGTCTGTGCACATGTAGTTACAGACAATGTTGGGGGCACACTTTTTTGGATAGCAGTAGAATTGTTGTTGTTTTCTTTCGGCTTTTCCCGGTTAGGGGAAGCCACAACGGAACTCTGGTTTGCTAAAGATTGGCAGTAGATTTTTACGGTGCCGAGGTGGCAGCTCGACACCCAACCTTCAACGAAGGCATGCCCATTCATGCATGTCTTTCGAACGCATAGCAGTAAAATAACATTTAAAAAGTAATAATTTTTCAAAAATAAGTCAAGAAATGCATCATGAGCATCTAAATCCTCCGAGCTAATGGAGGCCTGGCTGCTCCCACACCCCAAACTGTATAACGGAATTTTTAAAACACGCATAGTAGGGATTCCTCACCTTCATTTTCTGCACTGGGCTTTCTTCAGCCCTGCTCAGAGCTGTGCACAAAAGGTTTCTGTCACTTATTTGAGGTTTGAGTACAGTGTGGTCATCATTTCTTTAACTTTCCACACAATCATTCCTCAGAGATTTGCAAAAGGAGGCAATAGCTTGTCTCATTTCTGTTAAATTATTGCACTTGCTTTGATGTAATTTGGTAGTCTATTCCATGCATCAGCTACTCTGTCAGAGAACCAATTTGTACACTTTTGATTCCTATATAATCTTCTACTTAGCTTGTCTGATGATTCTCTATTACTTTTTGATAACCCCAAACAACCTTAGAAGTAGTTGTCTCTAAATGCTTTCTACAGCCACACCAATTCTGCCACACCAAAATCTAAAGCAATGCACAGATTATCAATAACATTAAATGGAAGTAAAACAGTCACAATGTAAATCTAATTGGAATGATGCATTCAGTGGAAAAGCTATAGCAGGATTGTGGCAGATCCAAATTGTTTTGAAAGAAAAATTGTTTGAATGCAAAAAATAAATATATCAGGAACTAAGCAAACAACATCAGGAGGATACATTTCCAGAATAAGAAGATACTTGGTTAAGGTGACAGACAAAATATGGAAAAATGGTCAAATTATAACTTTGAAAGCTGAAATAATCCAGCTGTACAGAAAAATTAAACATAGCGCGAGACAAGATCAAGAAAAAAATATTAACATAAAGACATTGAGTATAATAGGAAAACATTTTGCAGACAGATAAAATGTCCTAGGAGTAAAGAAATACAAATTTCTAAACTGTGTGTAGATTCCAAAATTTATTCACAGACACAAAAGATGATAGATATATTTACAAAATACAGTGCAATGGAATTTGGCTCCACAGAGTTAGTGATAAATTGTCCTTGTAACATCCAGGTAACCTTAGAGAGCAAAGTCAAATTAGATTATATTGAAAAAGTACTCAAACTGTACTCAAACAAAACATAGGGTATAGACGGAATTAGTAATAATGACCTGAGAACACTTTGGCATTAACCTGCAGTATCATTATATCTGTTAATCACTAGATCATTTACATATGGGGAGATTCATTAAAATTGGAAATATGCACTTTAACCCATTCTTTAAGGATAGTGGAGTAGGATAGACCCAGAGCCATACAGACCCATAAATTTACTTTCATATTGTGGAAAAATAACTGAAGGTTGTTTTGGAAAAATTATTGTCCAAATTATAAAGACTGGAACTTGTACAGTGTCTTATATAGATATTTAAAAGGAGACCTTATTCAGGTATATAAAACATTTAGAGACAACTACTTCTAGGGTTGTTTGGGGTTATCAAAAAGTAATAGAGAATAATCAGACAAGCTAAGTAGAAGATTATATAGGAATCAGAATTGTACAAATTGGTTCTCTGACAGAGTAGCTGATGCATGGAATAGACTACCAAATTACATCAAAGCAAGTGCCACTTTAGATATTTTTAAAAACAACCTGGACACTTATTATGGGAGTAACTGTTTTGGTGTATTGGCAGGATAGAAAGGCATTATTGCCCATGCCTGAAATATTTGTAACTATGTATGTAATGTTTAGCAGCAACAGGTTAGAACACTTTACTGTGATCATTCATTTGTTTCACTTTCCTCTCAATCAGATATATAATATGTATGCAGGTGGCTATTTTTTGACCGTAGGGGTAAACAGGAATGCTGAGTCTATACATCTGAAAGCATCACATTGAAATATTGTTGCTACAGCCATTTTTTAATTCACCTTTGTCCCAGTCTGACATTAGATTCAAAGAAAACGTTATTGTCATTTAGGAAACACAAGTGCAACATAAATGAAATTTCGGGTATCAGCTTGTCAGAGTACAGAGGCAAATTAAGTATAAAAAGAATAATACATGACGTATACACAACTACTCTAATGACTAATACACGTGAAAAATACCCCTTATGACCTATTTCTAGTCAGGTAAAACTACCCAGACATATAAACCTAAACATATGAACAGCTAGTAATGTACACAGAAAAAGAGAAGAGGAGGCAGTTTGTTAATACTGCACATGAGGAATTATTGCAATTGCACTTTTAAGAGAAATATATTGCACTTCTGTAAGAATATATTAACTATAGTAAATTAAATAATGTATCACTTTCAGTGAAATATTACTAGTGAGATCACGTTTGGAGGTAGGAGATGTCCAAGTTGATGTCAGAGATTATGAGCCTTATTACTGTTGGATAGAAGCTGTTCAAGAGCCTGGATGTCCTACAGTGGATGCTATGGTACCTCTTGCCAGAAGTCAGTCTAACAAACCACCCAAATGCTGGATGTGATGTGTCTCTAAGTATTTTGTATGCCCTCTTTACGCTTCTTGTTGTAAAAAGTACATGCATGGTTGGACGGTTTGTGCCCATTATCTGCTCAATCCTCACTACTCTTTGAAACTTCTTCCTCTCTGCTATAGTACTGCTTCCATATCACACAGCAAAGTTGCAGGTGAAAATACTTTCAACAGCTCCTTTATAGAAAGTGGAGTGAGCATGCAGAGGATGCTTTGCTCTTTTGAGACTTCTTGGGAAACGCAGGCATTGGTGAGCTTTATTAATTATCTGGCTTGTGTTCACGGACCAAGAGAGGTTTTCTGAGATGTGCACCCCCTGGAGCTTTGTAGATTGAACTCTCACTACCACCTCACTACAAGTGCTGAGTGAATGGCTGGCATTTTTCTGAAGTCAATGATAATTTCTTTAGTTTTGATGACATTCAGATCCAAGTCGTTATTTTTGCACCATTTGATCAGAGAGTTGACTTCGTTCCTGTATTCCCTCTCGTCATCATCCCTTATGACGCTCACTATAGTGGTATTGTCTGCAAATCTGATGATATGGCTATTGGGAAATTTTGCAGAGCAGTCATGGGTAAGGATGGTGAATAGCTGAAGACCAAGTACACACCCCCGAGGCACACCAGTGTTGAGTGTAATGATACCTGATGTGTTGTTACCAGAACATGTCTTCTGTGGTGTTCCAATCAAGATGACAAGGATCCAGTTGTAGAGGTTCTTGTTGAAGCCAAGCTTAATCAATTTGCCTATGAGTTGCATTGGAACCACTGTGTTGAATGCCGAGCTAAAGTCAATGAACAACAGCCTGACATAGTTGCTCCTCTCTTCAAGATGTTACAGAGAGAGGTGCAGGCCACAGTAACGACATCTGCAGTAGATCTGTTTGGCCTAGAGACAAACTGTAGAGGGTCGAAGGTTGGTGGCAGAGCTTCTGACATGTTTGTTTTTTTTTTTTTTTTTTTTTTTTTTTTTTTACACAGCACTTCATGACATTTGAGGTTAGTGCCACTGGTCTGTAGTCATTTAAGCAAGTAGGACTGGCTTTTGTGGGCAGTGGGATTATGTTAGTTATCTTGAAGCATGCTGGCACTCTTTCAAGAACCAGAAAGGTGTTGAAAATATCTGTAAGGATTAGGTACAGTTGGTCTGCTCATTCTCTTAATACTTTGCACAGAATGTTGTCAGGGCCTGCAGCCTTCCTGGGGTTCACTTTCTTAAGTTGGCTTCTCCTCTCTCCAGGGTTAAGTTTGAACACTGTCTCATTCTGACCAGTGGGTAGCTTTGTAGCCTCCAGGTTGTTGTTCTCCTCAAATTTGCCATAGAATGAGTTTAGAAGGAAACACAGAAATTACCCCCCTTTTAGGGGACAGGGGGTGATGAGGCATGTTTTATCTATGTATGGCAGCAACAACCTAAAATATCTGATTGTATCCATTTGTTTTTCACTGTCATCCCATCCTAAACCCAGAGGAATACATAGAAGGTGACTGGCTTCTTTGGAGGGAAAGGGGGCGGGCAATTACTCCTAGACATAAGTTCATAGGTTTATACTATGCTAATAACCACTAGGGCCTTTTTAAGCCTAGCCATGCATCCCAAATCTCTAACAAGTTCTGGTACCCTTGACAAGTGTAAGCAGGTTTTTGGGAGATGAAACATTTACTGGCTGCCTGTGTCCATTAAAAACATAGGTGCCAAACAAGGAATGAATTCCTGTTCCCTATCCAATTGCCCAAGTTACACATGGATTTGGTTAGGGAAGAATTTTGTTTAACATGGATGGATAGTCTGTTCCAAAGAAGGGATAGTCTCTGTGATACACACCTGTCTCTCTCTGGAATGTCCTATTTATATCACAGGCAAGATTTAGGTCTTTAGAATGGGTAATTCTGGTGCTGTTTGTTTTATGAATATGCAAGAGGTCCAAAAGGTTGGGGTCTGACAATGCTTTGTATGCCAGGCATAGATCTCACCTAAACAACGTGTCAGAGACAGAAAAGATAGGACTTTGAGGCAGTCTGTATAGGACATGTTACTTACTATTCTTTCAGAGAGTAACTTCTCTGGATGTTCCAATTGTTGGATGTGCCTGGTTAGGTATATACCAAAGGGGACACTGTACTCAACAATGACCTCCTTGGGACTAGATTTATGCATCCTTGTAAACATTTAACTTTTCAGTTTAGTGGGAAATACCTTTTGGCCAATCTGAAATCTTTCCTTAGTCATGACATTTGTTTAGGTCATCACTGGATCAAACGTTTGGGAATAAAGCTCTAAATTGCACCTCACTGTGACTAGAACTGCCAGACCCTGACTTAATTCAGTTGTTTCATTGCTGTCTTGGCCATTTAGGGTATGTTGAAAGGACAGATGAAAAAGCTGCAGAGTTGAACTAAGTGTGACAAACTAAATAATCCAGATTGTGAAAAGGGTTTCATGACAAGCAGAAAATGGGGAGGGGGGGGGTAAATTAAGCAAAACTTGTCACCATGGGCTAAACTTAATACCCAAATACTTAGTACTGTGTGTTCCTTTAATACATTTAGTGCCTGCATGAAGTTTATTTTCTGCAGTTCTGTATTCATAGCATTACATGTGCAGCCCAACCTTGTAAATATTGTAAATGGCATTCTACTGTTGATGCGTGTATGTAAAGCGTATTTACATTTTCTTAAAAGGTTTGTATGTAAACTGTTTCCACACCTAACCTATATCTGTTTTCCTCAAATGAAACTGTGTGATCCCTACCTTCCAAGCTTAATGAATTTAACTATGCATGATATTGAATGCATTTATGAGCAACTATTCTACATCAGATCTTTAATATTAACTATCATTTGTATCTAAATTGTATAATGCATCTTGGAGCTTTTCTTCCTGGGCCTCCACTGAAAATGGGTCAATTCGGCCCAGTGGACTTGCAAATAAATAAATAAAATAAATACATTTCTAAATATAATAGAACATGGAAAAGAAAATGACATAGGAGTGCGCCAATAAGTGGGGCTATGTAGAATGACTTCTGACATGTGTGTTTAATTAGTTGCAGCTCCTCCATCAATGTGTTCCTGATCCACCACTGGGTCGCTTTGATTGCCCTTTCTGACACTTTTTTCTTCCATTACACCTATCTGTGTGACTACTTTTTCTACATCTTCCCTGAATGGCACTTGTTCCTGCTTCCATTTTCTGGTGACTGCTTTCTTCCCAGCTAGCATAATTGTGACTATTAATGTCCTGTTTTCACTTTTAACTTGGCAATCTGTGCACTAGAGGAACATTTGTTTTCATCATGGAAATGCCCTTTCTTAATACTGTAATAGCATCTTCAGCTCCCTTTGAAATTATTGCAGCAGGGTGCATTCCCCAAAAATATGCAACCATGTGCCAACTCCCCTCTCCCCTGCATCTCCACCACCTATCTAAAGCCATGGGATATATTTTATTCAATCCAACTGGTGTATAAAAGTGCTTGTAGAGGCACTTTCAGGTGAAGATTTTAAATTTTCTTGCCTTTGCAACATACTTTGCAACTTTTATTATACCCTCCCACAGACACGTTGCTATCACTTCCTCCATTTCTTTTCCCATCTCTTTTCTTGCACAGTTATTTTTTTGTCATTTGTTCTTAATATACATTGTCCTATACAATCATGTTTTTTGATTCCTCTTTCTATCCTTGTTTGGCTCATTTTCTGTATAATTCTAGGTGTAAGCTCTCTTTCTTCCCCTCTTATTTCCTTCCACCAACCATTATCCCCTGGTATTCCCATTCAATCTTGCCTGGTAATGCAGATCCTTCTTTAAATACCTACACCCAGTATCCAACCAGGTTTCTCCACTCCATCTCCATAATATTGCTTGCCTATCCTCATCTACTCTTCTTCCCCCTGCTGGAAGTAATTCATCCTTCCATAGCCAATTTTCCCTTTGTCTCGTTACTTTCCTGTTCAGTTTAATCATCTGTTGCAGTACGGCCAGCCCCATTTGTTTGAAATGTGATGAGCTAATGTAATCCCATATATCTTTATCCATTCTGTAAATGGTCTGTTACCTCCCACATCACTGCATTCCCATCTGCCTTGTATTGTACACCAAGTTCCCTTAAGATGTTAGCCATTTGGCCTGATTTCAGATACTCCGTTTCTTCTGGAACTCCCATTCTCACTTTTCTGTTTCCAGCATCATTACTCCCAATCTACCCTTGGTTTCTGATTCTCCAAAATGTAGTTCTTCATTATCTGTTCTAACTTCCTTAAATATCTGTTATCCACGCTGGAGCAAAATACTTGCTCTTGATGTAAAGTTTGCAGTAGAAAAACAGCTGTGTCAACTGTGCCTTCTGATATATTTCCAAGGTTATCCATTTCCACCTCTCCATTGAATCATTTATTTTATTGTAGGCTATGTCATAAGTTTCTACTAATGTATAATCTACCATTTCCATCAACCGTATACTAAGCCCTTGATTTTATTGTTCTGAATGCTTTGGTCTCCTATCGTCTCTTTGCCCACTTGTATAATGTTTATCCCCAAGGCCTGAGTTTTATGTTGTTTAATTTTGTAACACATCCTTTTACTGAACCCTTTTATTACCTGTCATAGGTGTCTAATGTCTCTATTTTGTTGTTCCAGTATTCAAACTAGTATTTACTGTATGCAAAAACAAGTAATGAAAAACAGTGGAGTCAGCAGTACCAGCTAAAGTACGTTACAGCACATAAACGTTTAAAAGGTTGAATGTGTCATTACACTAATCCCTTGTGTGTATCACTCAGTACAACAAGAAATGGCTGAATGAATTTTTTTCTGAAATGGATGTGTGTATGGTTGCCAAGTACTTTTTTTAGATATTTTATGATTTTCCACTTAAAAAGCCTTTTAGGAACTCAAGACACATTTGCAGATATTCCTGTGCCATAGCATTTAGTTGGTACCAATTAGTTTTGTGATTTTTTTTTTAATTCTTTTTATTTATAATATCAATGAAAAAGAAACATATTAGACATCATCACACAAATTACAAAAAATCAACATACACAACTATATACATTTATACAGTGCCCAAGAACAAAACTGAAACAAATCATATCGGTACAATCACATTCAATTCAATATATGGTCAAAGAACATCCTCCAAAACTCCTTAAGACATGGAGTCTGTTTGTGGTTGTGAAAAATATATCTATGTGCCTTTAGGTGGTTGGTCGCAAGAGTCTTAAATCTTTCTCAGGAAAGTAAGTTATTGTTTTTCCAATTAAGAGTGATGTAATACTTTATTAACATGAAGATGGATATTAAGATCCTAAGTTGCAACTTCGTCAGTCCTGGGGGAGGGATATGTAAGAGGGCAAATGAAGAACATTACTGCATACTAATGGCATTTTTCTATAACTGCAACATTAAACACCATACTGAATGCATACTGAGCAGGAACTATACACATTTGTTTCTGTCTCATTCTATCACCATACTACTGTTTGAAGAACATACAGTAATGGATAATACAAGTCCACTTGGGAGTTACCTTGGCAAATCTCCGCATGTAATGGGCAACTACATTTGGGTCAGGACACTCCAACTTCTTGATGATCTCAAAACTTTGATTTAGCTGCGTGAACACGTCAACGACCGAGCAGGAAAACAGAGCATGCTCAGATGTTTGCTGGAACTAAACATAGAGAAATTATTAAATAATCTCCTTTGAGTTCATTACAGAACTGTACAAAATGAAATGACAAACAATCTTCTTTACATTTAACTACAGTACTGAAAAAAATAAAAAAGAATGCCAGAGCTCACTATTTCAACATAGGGCCACATTTTTCATCAGCTTGTTCCTGCAGACATTTTAGCTGTATCAGAGAGCAAAAGAAGGTCTTTCCTTACTTTGTTCGGTCTCTCTGAGATTATAAAAAGCAAAACAGATATCTCAAACACAATATATGGTGAATGACTGGGTGTATTGCTGAATGTGGTAAATGAAAGACCCATGGTATGCAACAGGTATTATGATTGCAAATAACATCCACTGAATACAGCTTTTATAAAACTCAAATGTGTTGTTTAAATTAAAAAAAAAATAAAGAAATCAGAGATAATCCCCGTTATTTGTGCTTCACTTTAAAAAAAAAAAAAGAATACGATGAAAGTTCCCACTTCAGCCTTCTCAAATGACAAGGAGTGCTGTCATGCATAAAGACAATTGAGTTACCTCCTCTTAAGCTCATATCTTCATTAAAACCAGAGGTAACAGTCATCCCTATCATGCTAGCCATATACTACATAAACAACAGAAACTTTAAATGCCATAATTTACTTGGTGGAGGAACAAAACTGTGTTTGTTTGTTTTTTCAAAAGATCTACAGCTTGAAGCAGATGAAAGCCAAATGGTAGACTAAGATTTTAATTGCTATGAAAGATAAAAACTGCAAGAAAAACCTAGTCAAGTCAGAGTTGTCACTGTGTGATACCTCAAAACTACTGTAGTGGAGGGTCCATGGGATATATGCAAATGAACCCTTAAGGACATCAAGTATTTCAACTACATGGCTTCTGAATGTCCATGACTTTTTTTTTTCAGGCCAATAATGCCAAACCGCATTAGCTGTGGACATGCATGTTTCAACCTTTTTGACCTCATCAGCACAGCATAAGCGGATAGTTTGGCTATACTTTAGAAACACAGGGACTTTAAACCCAGCTGATACTATAAAGATTAAGGTGCCTGCAAAATGTTCCAACTTAACACCCAAACCAACAAAAAGGACACACAGACAACACATGTTTAGATTATTCCATTAACCAGAGGAGAAAGCACTGAGTAAAAGGCTTACTAATGCATATCCTGAAGAAAAAGATTCAAGACAGTTACACAGTCTAAGGCTCAAATTCAGACATGGTGGCACCTACGAATCAAAATACAAATTCTTTTCATAAGTCAATCAATAGTAACTTTGCAGTCTAGTATTCTACTGTGTAATGACAACGCTTTGTGTAATGACAAACCTCAACTAACAGCCGGCCAAATGCTCTCCTCTTTTACTGTTTCCAAACTCCATCAGTAGCCCTGCCATATTTAAAAGGTCTCTTGAACAACATCTTTCCTCTTGCTGGCTTTGCCCATGCCAAAAATAACTCTCTCCAGACTTTGCTACCCTGACTGCAGCCCTCTGCTCTCTTCTCCAACTTCTTTTTCATCCATGAATTCGACCTCTTTCTAACCAACTAGCTCTGTAACCATCTCATACTTGCCTACCCCTGTTACTTTCCAAATCCTTTATACCCACCCTCTCTCTCTATACCTACCTTACTACCACTTCTGTACCTAGTCCTCCCTGTCTTTTCACTGCTATTCTCATCAATCCATTTCCTAGCTACTTATTGTTAATATACTGCTAAAGCTGACATATACACTACACTGTGTTATTTTAAAATCATGCCTATTATTATTACTATATAGGCTTCTATACATTTATGTAACTGAAACTATATGTTCTGTAGACTCTGAGTAATCTGAAGAATGTTCCAAACCTTCCACCCCTGGCTCCACCCTAGGCCTCTTATCTGGGGGGGAGCATAGAACCTCTGATTAAGGAAATCAAATCTTCTGCCATTTTAAGCATGTGTTTTTTCTGACATCCGGATTTAACTGAGGCAAGAAAAGACAAAAATATTCCCCAATGGGGTACTTAGCCCAACTTGGTTCCGGTCTGAAACTCAGAATACGAAAATTTCAGAATGCCGAACGGCACTTGCAAACGCTGCTTCTGCTTCGGACCATGCGGCAAAAAAGACTGAGGATATGACGTCGGTCATGCGCTTTAATACCACGGCGTACTCACATCAGATCTGAGCGAACCGACGCCAGCCTAACACTTTGGTATTCGGGCCGACCGAGGACAGCGGACTACCCACAGGTTATGACTGCAGCAATGTGAGATGAAGAACATCTATATGTTCTGTATTAATTTGTATGCAGAGCTTGTAATGACCGTACCCTGGCCCAGCAATCAAGGAGCCTCAATCCTCACCACTAACACCAGGGAGGTCGTCTCCAAGAAGACAGGAAAGGATAACTAATACACACAGTAAAGTACAATTTCGCTTAAGTGCACACAGAGATCACAGTCAGTCTGGGGCTGGTTGCTCCCTTGCTCACCAGGTCCCCAATAAGACTCCCCACTGGCACAGCTATAGGTTCCAGGTCTCAGCCTAGCTGGGCAAACTAAAACCTCCATACCCTCTCTGTCCAACCAGTGCTTCGTGTCCCTGCCCAAGCAGCTGGCACAACACACACACACACTTTGAGATAAGTATTTACACAACTTCACAGACACTCCTGGGAAAGGCTAACACAGATTCTCCAGCTGTGCCCCTTTACCCAGACCATATGGTAGTAATCCCTGCCACCACCCAGCTAATAATATCAGCTACTAAAAGGCCCTAAAAAGGGTGTCCAATTATTACTGTGCAATATCATTATCCAATGGTAATGTGACTATTCAGTTTAGGCTTATTTTAGAGTGGCCTATTACAATAACCTCTATAAATATGCAATGTACTCTAGAAATTATCTCTACACAAACCAGCCACAGGTAAAGGTTTTTAAAATATTTAATAATAAATAATTAAAACACAAGACAATACTACTACACCACAGAGATATCTAAGAGTTTAGAGATTGCACAGAAACGTAAAATAATACAGTAGGACATGTCTGATTTCAAATAAAAATACCTAATTAATCTTTACTAGCTTTAACTATTCCTACAAGAAATCACAGTGCTAAAACTTACATGTGAGCTTAGGCAGAGTACTGAGTTAGATATCCAAGATCAAAATGCCCCCAGTCTCTTGTGAAAAACAGTATTTAAACATTACTAACAAGCATGTCTCTAAGGCCCTCCCAAATTACATCATTTTTGAAACTTAGGTTTTCCCAGTATTCATATTGCATCATCTTAACACCTGATCTGAGTTCTCAGGCCACAAACTGCATTATTTAGCAATCTAACACCTGCTCAGAAACTTACAACAATACAAGGCATTTCACATAGACACTCTAGCAGAAACTAGAGCAATAAAGCACCTTCCACGTGTAAATTCTGGTCATAAACTTTAGCCTTAAAACAATGGGCATGAAACCTTCATCCAGATGCACTGCAGCCAAATTCTAACATGAAAGGGTCACAACATGCTTCAATGGGCCAGTAGAGTGCAATGTTGTCACATATTTTGCAGTTCCACATTTCACAGTGAGCTTTTACACTCAAGAAAACATGCCTGTATTTTACATTTATTTACAAATGTCAGAATTATATATCAAATTCTATTTGACTAGGCTGGCAGCGCCTACCTCTCCCCAATCGTCACAGAGCTTTTCTCCCCAAGCCACCACTGAAAATGGGCCCTCCAAGGCCCAGTGGACTTTCCCGGTAAACAAATGCAATAAATAAATAAATGTCTTAACATAAAAAAATGCAAAATCCAAGTAGCGTTGCCACCTATCCATTTTTTTTCAGAATAAAAAGTGGGATAATGAAAAGTGCAATGGGTGTGGCCTAACACAGATTTTACCGCAACAACAGGTGGCAACCCTAAATATATACACAGTTTAATTGGCAGTGCCATATGATGACTTTTGTTCTTTGAGAAGTATTACATGACTGGGAGGCTGACATAATGACTAAAGTGTTTACCTCATAGCTTCAAGGTGCAATGTTTGATTCTCACATGAGGTAATTGGCTAGGCTTAAAATGGTCCAGAAGGCCAGTTATCCTAGTACTAATCTATGGACCTATGAACATAAACAATATATTCATGGGAGGAGCGTGGTTTATGGTACAATTTACTCCTGGCTGGCAACCCATAGACTAAATGATCTAGCCAGGAGGGGATAAAGACTACCATGGATTGTGTCACTTCTGCAATAATATAAAAATGGGGGTAGTCTCTCTCCCATTTTTTTTAACAACTCCTTTCTGAAAAAGAACCACTGAACAGGAGCTGCCATATGATGGTGGTGGGCAGGCTGAGTGCCCAAGATGATATAATATAAAGCAAGTTCTGACTTAAATAGGATAATATAGAAATCTGTTAATTGTCTGTGAATTAGTTTAAGTTTAATTTTACCCAAAGAATACAGTGCATATGGTTGTGATACTTAAAGTTAACAGATTTTGAAGAATCTATATGAAACAGATTTTTTTAAGAATAAATCAGATGTAAAAGAATGGGTGATCTCTGAGCAGCACCAACAGTTATTTGTTATAAATGTTTTACCCTGCTAAATTTCTGAGCATCTAGAAGGTGGGATGTTTTAGTATGACCAAACATATGACATATGGGGCCTCCAAGTCTAGGGAAGGTGCAGGCCAACCTTCTTTTGTTTTCATGTCTTTTTTACTTACAGGTTTATAGGTAAATATTAGGCTATCAATCTGCAGACTATTATAAGCCTAGCCAGTAACAAGAGGTCAGAATCAAACCCTGTACCTTGTATGTGTGATGTTAAGAACTTATCTATTATGCCAACCATTATCTCAACTCCTTGGTCTTTTCTTCTTTACAGGCAACTATTTTTAGTGGTTACTTTATAAACTGATTCAGACAGATACCTTAATGTAGTCATAGGAATATATACAATTGCAAAAGGAATGATATATGTCATTATTTGTTTTAAACTAGATGAACAGTTTGTGTTACTAACTGAAAAAATGCTCATCTAGAATATGTGATAGGTATGGAACAGTACTATATGGTTATGTCTTTAAATGATTTTTATAAACATATTTTATATTTTTAATAAAGGCTTTTGGTGGTTAAACAAGTTAACCTGAATATGCCAGTGATGGGCATAAAGTATATTTTTAACTGAGGGAATGACTTTTGTACTGTACAATAAAATGAAACTGCCACCCAGGTGTGATAATTAGGGAAGATTTCCAGAAGGAGTTATGAAAGCTAATTTCTCCCTGGAACTTGCCAGTAGCCAATCTAATACAATAATTTTCCTTAGTTTGCATGAACCACATTACAAAGAAGAATTAACCAGCTTTGAAATATCATTAAATCATTAGGATACACTAAGTAGCACTCTATACCACCTATCACCAGTAAGGTAAAACAGTTGGTTATAACTAAATGTTTCAAATTGGACTTGAACCCCAATCCAGCAGAACAGTATTCTGGTTACACTGCCACCATAAGCAGCACTGATGCAAATGGCACATGTGATTCTCATGGCAGACACTCTTAGATTTATACTAAGTTAATGACTAGGGAAGGCCATTGAGATGCTTAGCCATGTCACCCATTGTTGATAATGTGATTAACAGTAACCCCATTCATACATTTTCTCCATAAATCCCAGGTAAAAAATTGTGGTCACCACACAATCTTCCTGATTACTTCTGTACCTTGCCAGAACAGTACCCTTCTCAATATGTACAGGCAGCATTTACAAGAAATGTGGTATATGCTAGGTCAGGTACCCATCATTCCACCTGGTATGTTTTACATGGTGGTGTAGTCTTAGACCTGTGGACATGTGTTTGATTTACTACTGGTTCTATTTAAAGTGCATAATGTTATTTAACAGCATGGAAGGCTAAGCAGAGATCACCTCTTAGGAGCCTATAAATGATAAGTAGTGGGACAAAGCTTTGAATTTACCACAAAAGCGATGGGTACGAAGACATAATATTTGTTCTAGTGAGTGAAAGTTGAATTCTCGAGTCACAAGCTGGTTTATGCACTTAGAGAAACAGATGTCAAATGGGGCATTACATTCAGTGATGAGCCTAACAAGAGATAAAAGGGGACTGTAATTAGGAGACATCCCACGGAATAATTTGTGTAAGTCAGAATAATATTCTGACTACTACAGAGATAAAGTAGTCAAAGGTAAGCATATTATAAAATGTTATTTATTTATCCTTTATTGACTGGATTAGTCCCACTAGGATAAGTAGCCTCTTTTTAGGGGAGACTTGAGGTAGCAGTTATACTGCTGGGGGAAAATTGGTGAGGTCATTAGGGAACTTCCCCATCTCTATGACTGAATATGGATATTATAAGAATAAAAGTAGAGAGTATGGCAAAATAATAGATTAAAATCTATTTACATCATATGGGTTACATGGAATGAAAGAATAAATGAAATTATGTTTAATGGTAAATAGATTTTAGCAACAATATTAAGTAAAATCAGATGGTGGCTATGGAAAAAGGAGTAGAGTCCTAATAGGGAGGAAAAGGAAATTACGAATATGTGTAAATATCTTTGTGTACATTTTTGTACATTTCTAAATATTTGTAAAATATGTAAATATGTTGTAAATAAGACCCCTACTCTTTTTAATAGGTGCCATTGGATCTTTTACATTTACCTGAGCTACCACCAAATTAAAAACCAACGAAGACTGCAGACAGTAAACCAAGAAATAACAATAAATTACATAAGTGTTGGTATTATTTATACAGTGCTAAGTGTATAAAGTACTTTAATAGGGCACCAATACGTCAACATTTTTGTATTTTTGGATACTTGTTAATACACTATTATTAACTGGTCGAAACACTGAGCACAAGTTAATAAATCATGTAATTATCAGACAATATGTACATTTCTCAGTACTAAATGATATATTTATATTTTAAAAATTTTTTACATATACATGTATATTTTTATATTTGTATTCACTTGTAATTGCTTGTTTTGTTTAATGATGATTGGCTTGGTTATAATTAGTTTAATCACAGTGACTATTTAAACCTGTGCTAAGAGATTTTAACTTTTAGATTGTTTGTTCTGAAGAAGTTTGCTAAAGACATCAAACAAAAAGCGCTTCAACTTATTAATTCATTTGATTACAGTCAGTTGGTTTCGTGCTCTTGACTCTTCCACAGTGCCTTTATTTCTTGGTTTACTATCAACAAATTAGACAGATGTGGCCTTGGTTTAACATCTCATCCAAAGAATTACACTTTAAGGAGTACAGCACCCCCCCTTATGCTGCAGTGCAGTGACAGCAATCTGTCAACCTGGTGTGGGAAAAGAACCCGCAGCATTCTCACCAATGGTGAGTGCGCTAACATTTGCAAGTACACAAGTCCCTGATGACTGGGTCTGATTTAAGCAGAGTGTTGTCTTTATAGTAATACTAAATTTATTAAAGGAAATTATACTGCATTTCTTATAAATTGTTAGCCTATGATTAACACACTGAGCATTAGTGTTATCCAGCCTTCCTGGAGAATGTGAGTATCAAAATGGGATTTGGTAACTGCCACCAGTTTGCAATCATCTTGGTCACCAGTCACTGGACAACAGCATTCATGTCACAAAAGTAGACGTTAAAGAGAAGGTGACACATGATAGAACTCCATGAGATATCACTGATGATGTTCCTTTATGTAGTGCAAATACCCAAAATCTTATTTACAGGAGTTCAGTTGGATAGCTAATTATCTGGTCAACGAAATACAAATGGGTTAATACTGAAGTTGAACTAGCAGAACTTTTAAATAATCCCAGCAGGGGGGACAGTGCCAAATGCCTTGAGTAGTTCCAGAGAAGCATGGTGGATTGCATTCCCTTTACCCTTGGCCTCAGTAACCGTTTCAAAGAGCTCAGCTACTATAAGTAGGCAAGATATGCATGCTTTGCCTTTTTTGAAGATGAACCGGTGTGTTTCTAAGGATAGGAAGTCACCAACTAACTGTTTATCAGTTCAGCTACATAATGTTCCATAGATTTGCAGGGTCTATATTCAGCTATCAAATGGAACGTCTATCAAATGGCTGAATGCTTGAACCCTATCCATCGAACATTTATGTCATCGACAGGGAAAGTAACTAGTTGGCCACCACTTCCCTGTGTGCCCACCACAATATTTCAACCCCCCACTATATATATATATATATATATATATATATATATATATATATATACATACACACCAACTCAGAGACCACACTACAGTGGAGAAAAGGGCAAATGGAGAGGTGGCCAGCTAGTTACTTTACCCCATGCCTCTAAATTCTACAGATTTTCGTAGAATGTCCAGACTTTTGCCTCAAATTTTTATTCTGTTTCTCATAAAATTGTAGTTTTTTTGGCAAATTATTGGCAAATCTTTGAGGGTTGAAGTCAGAAAATGACATGTATTTGAGTTTCAGTCTTCATACCTTTCAGAAAATTCATGCTAATGCAAAACATGTTATTCTATCAACTTTCTAAATTTGTAAGAGCAATACTTAAAAAGTTTCCCTATTTCCCCCCATTATTTATGGCTTTGTCCAGATTTCTTGCTCCAAGAGATTGCGAGGTATGCTTTCCCAGTACATGAAATGAATGAATGTCTGATAGAAGTTCCATTCTATGGCTGAAAATAGAACCAGATTGGCAAACAATGCTAGTGAAACTAATAGGCCTGTAATTCCTAGAGTCAATAAAGGGACCACACTTAGGTAAGGTCATTAGAAAAGAAGTTCTCTGGACCTTAGAGACATAACCAGTAGAGAGGCTGAGGTTGAAGAGATGATGGATTCATTTAGGTGAGACTTGACAGCTAGGACCCATGGAAATGGATTTTTTTTTTTTTTTGGAAAATGAGGAGTGATTGTGGAAGGAGAGATATGAAGAGGGCTGAGGTAAGCACTGAGATATTAATCTTTCCCAATAAACAACTCAGTGGCAACAACAATGCTCATTATTAACATTTAGAAATACACTGCATGTAATACTTAAACATATTTACATATCAATGAGAAAGAATTAGGTGCCTTAACTACGAAAAAAATAGATGAAAGGCCATCAGAATATCAGTCCGACAACCTTACGAGGTGTATCCATAAAGAGGTTTACATCTGATTGTCCTAAGGCATTACAGCAATGTATCATTTGCTTCTTGCATGTATGTGCATTTACTCAATATGTAAGCCACATACTGGGTACTTCTAATGGATCATTTTGGATACAGTCACTGGGCTGTAGGTTAAGAAATATTAATGTTTTACTGGATTTTTTTAATAGAAGATGGATGGATTTTAGGAAAAGCATTTCAGGTCAAATTCTTCTTTTTCTTTCGGCTGCTCCCATTAAGGGTTGCCACAGCAGATCATCTGTTTCCAATTCTTCCTGTCCACTGCATCTTGCTCTGTCACGCCAACCACCTGCATGTCCTCTCTCACCATATCCATAAACCTTATCTTAGGCCTTCCTCTTTTTCTCTTACCTGGCAGTTCCATCCTTAGCATCCTGCTCCCAAAATGACCAACCTGAGCTGTCCCTCTAATATACTCATTTCTAATCCTGTCCATCCTTGTCACACCCAGTGCAAATCTTAACATCTTTAACTTTGCCACCTCCAGCCCTGATTCCTGTCTTTTTGTCAGTGCCGTCTCCAACCCATATAACATAGATGGTCTCACTAGCATCTTGTAGACCTTCCCTTTCATTCTTACTGGCACCCATCTGCCACAAATCACTCTTGACACTCTTCTACTCCCACCCAATCCTGTCTGCACTCTCTTTCACACTCACCATTACTCTGAAATGTTTTTCCTAAGTATTTAAACTCATCCACCTTCACAAACTCCACTTCCTGCATCCTCACCATTCCTCCATCCTCCCTCCAATTCACACACATATATTCTGTCTTAGTCCTGCTGACCATCATTCCTCCCCTCTCTAGACCATACCTCCATCTCTCCAGGGTCTCCTCAACCTGTTCCCTACTCTCACTACAAATCACAATGTCATCCGCAAACATCATAGTCCAACTTCTGTCTAATCTTGTCTGTCCATGTGTCCATCACCATTGCAAGTAAGAAAGGGCCAAGAGCTGATCCTTAATGTAATCCCACCTCCACCTTGAATGTATCTGTCACTCCTACTACAGACCTTACCACTCTTACACTGCCCTTGTACATATCCTGCATTATTCTTACATGACTGCTCTGCCACTCCCGACTTCCTCATACAATACCATAACTCTTCTCTAGGCACCCTGTCATATGCTTTCTCTAGGTCCACAAAGACACAATGCAACTCCTTCTGACCTTCTCTACCCTTCTCCATCAACACCCTCAGAGCAAACATCATATCTGTAGTGTTCTTTCCTGGCATGAAACCATACTGCTGCTCACTAATCATCACCTCCCTTCTTAACATACCTTCCAATACTCTTTCCCATAACTTCCACTGGGGGGGGTGCACAATTCAGTGTATTTCTTTGCGCTGGTCCCAAGCCCAGATAAATGGGGAGGGTTACGTCAAGAAGGGAATCCGGTGTAAAATTGCTAGATCGATATGTGGACAACAATACAGATTTCCATTTCAGGCCAAATTAAAGGCATTAATGGATACATCTGGTCAGGGCGGCCACGGTGGTGCAGTGGTTAGCATTGCCGCCTCACAGCAAGAGGTTCTCCGGTTCGATCCTCGGCTGGGGTGCCTCCTGTGCGGAGTCTGCATGTCCTCCCTGTGGTCGCGTGGGTTTCCTCCGGGTGCTCCGGTTTCCTCCCACATCCCAAAGACATGCTGCAGGTGGATTGGACACTCTAAATTGGCCCTAGGTGTGCGTGTGAGTGTGCCTTCTGTGGAAGGTTGGGCGCCGGGCTGGCAACTCGACACCGTAAAACTCCACTGCCATTCAATGTGCGGACAAGGTGATCCGCTGTGGCGACCCCTAACCGGGAAAAGCCGAAAGAAGAAGAAGAATGGATACATCTGGTCAATGAACTGAGACTCTGACACCACTGATTTACATACTCCTTAGAGAAGACAGACAGACATGATGCTACATAAAAGACTGTATATAAATAAATAGGGTACAAGTAAAGAATTGCCAAATAAATGCAAAGTAAGTTCCATGTGTTGAGCCACACTCAAGATGAAATTAAAAAAAAAAAAAGCTGTTGGAAACACTTCCCCCCCCTAAATTAACTCAGGTTTACCCAAACAAAATCTAACTAACCACTGTTGGCAAATTTAGTCTCAGATGCCACATTAATTGATTATGAACTTCCGAGGAGAGAATGGAATGGAATGCCAATTCCTCCTCCTCCTCTGATGGAAATTCCAGCTTGTCCTGGGTCTATCCCATGGATGAATCAGTACTGTGGGACTACTTTCAGTCCTAGGAGCACAGATTTGGGGCACAGACCATGACTCTCAAAAAATGGATGATGGAATGTAGTTTCCATGAGGTCAGCTATACACACATGTTGCCTTGTTAGATGTCTTTCTACTGTGGACTCTCATTAATGACCATTTAAGTCATTTGTTATAGTTAAAAGTAGGACAGAAAAGGCAGGTGGACTTTGTAGTGCAAACATGACTTACTCCTCCTTTGCAGAACTTTCCATATGAAACTGATGCAGGTTTGAGAACTTTCCATCGGTTGCATTTTTATGAAGACTGTTATGAATGCTCTCTTGTTTGATGTACAAGTGAGGGATTACATATTTTTACTTTATGCAGTCACTCTGTTATTAGCTGCTACTGCTGAGGTTCATTTTGTTTTTACTCTGGAGAAGTAATGGGTTAATATGATAGCACTGATTATTTGATACTAGTAGCTTCATCAGATTTGAGCAGGTTACGGGTAAGTATCGAGTTCTAAGCTAGATGGCTGTGCTGTATGGAACCTTCTCAAAGTGCTAGAGAAAATCAAAGGGGTTATATGCAGCATTAGCACTTCTTCACATCAGCAATGGTTACAGTCATGTAAGGACTATCCTCACACCCTGCTACATGTTTTTTTTTACTTTCTGTCCTGAAGAAAGAATAGAGGGCTCTTCAATATATTTGCCCAAGCAGTTTTGGGACAGGATGTACAATGTTTCCGGGTGTGAGACAGAGGAGGAGGGTGAGTCACTGATGCTGTATGCCCAATCTTCTACATCTGCTTGGCTAAGACTGTTTAGCAGGAGGAAGGCTGTGCATCCATAACTGCAAGAGTTTTGGAAAGAGGTTTTTAGGGTGTGCTGCAAGTTGTGGCTTGAGGTCCTTGATTTACCTTT
>NC_056726.1:548862051-548969551 GCF_019279795.1 Protopterus annectens | reverse complement strand
AATTAACTGTTGCTCAAGTTAAGAATGTGTGACAACATAATTATAAGAATCATTTTTGCGGTGAGTACTGCAAAGAATATCACAACTTATTATGAGGTGTTTATCAAGTACAAAATCCATGACTTTCATTTAAAATACATATTTTTTATTATTTTACTTATAGCAGCTGACTCTCAAACCGTCATTGTAACTGTTGCCCATTTGTTCCCCTGATATGAGAAAATAAATAGTATCATAGGTTATAGGAAGAGAGAACACAGAATATTTTAAAATAATTTGGAATGCAACATATGGCACTGTAGTACTTTACCAAGTGGAGATGCACCTAGGATTCAGAAAAGCATGATGTACTGTTGTAACTTGTTCTAAATAGGTTTTTGCAGTGACTTATGCCTGGATGATTCAGTGGCTGCTGTACTGCTGCAGATATACAGCTACAGATGTATGAAGTCATTGACTTGTAGCACTACACCAGTTTCACTGGCAAAGACTGTATGCAAATATGTCAGTCCAGGGGGACATGGCTAATGCAAACTAAGCATACGCTATTCCACAGAAAATTTGTCAGTATCAGAATAGCATGAAAGGGTAATTATTGAATCAGCCTACCATGTTATTTGAGCAGCAAAGGAAAAATATGTACACCATCTTTTGATAGCATATACCCATTCACCACAATGGCAGAAGCAGAGCTGTTTACGTTAGAGTGGGAACGTGCTGCAAAGCCATGTGTGTCTTGTGCCAGTGTTCAAAGGGACATGACTGCAGCTGCATGGATATGTGTGTGTTCACATGTAGTGCAGCAACATTGCTTGGACTGTGAGAGGGAACAATAGCATAGCTATATTTAACAGCAAATGTTAAAGACAGTGAGATGAAAATGAGCTGCTACAGCAACACTGAGTACTAGAGAGACTGTGAACAGTGTAATGCTACACTAATACACTGTGAGCAGTGCAATGCTACAGTAATACACTATGAAGAGTGCAGCACTACAATAATATACTGTGGGCAGTGTAGCACTACACTAACACACTGTGAACAGTGCAATACTATGCTAACTCACTGTGAGCAGTGTAACACTGCACTATTACACTGTGGGCAGTGTAGAGCTACACTAACATACTGTAGGCAATGTAGCCCTACACTAAGATACTGTGGGCAGTGTAGCCCTACACTAACATACTGTGGGCAGTTTAGCACTACACTAATATAATGTGGGCAGTGTAGTGCTTTTGTGTGATTCTCTTTTAAGCAACAGATAAATATATAAATGCACACACATATATATATATATATATATATATATATATATATATATATATATATATATATATATAAATACTCAATTTGTGGGGGAAGAGATTTTCTCAGTGGAGATGTAACGTTATGCTTTAAATTCTGACATGCCAGGAAACCAAAGTACAGCATTTTAAGATGTCTGTAGACACTAGTATTTGACAGTGAACTGCTTCATTAAAAAGATGGGAAACACACCCTTATTCTATTATAATGAGCACTACACTGATTTTGAAGACTTGTGATGCTACTGTGTGATATCCTTTTGTGTAATTTACAATGAAAGTAGCATTATATACCCTCGCATCCCATCTGGTCCTGTACTGCGTAGGCTGCTGACTTAGCTTAAGGTGTATCCCAGCTGAATCACCTTGACCCCAGGTGCCTCCCAGTCTCTGCTTGGAATCCCTGGCTTCCCACCCTTGAACAGACAGAGCATAAGAACTCCTGCTGTTCTTCTATAACTTCCTTGCCTTCCCAGGAATTTTTATTGAATTGTATCACAGCTGTATCACCTTGACCCCAGGTGCTTCCCGGTCTCTGCTTGGAATCCCTGGCTTCCCTCCCTTGAACGGACAGAGCATAAGAACTCCTGCTGTTCTTCTATAACTTCCTTGCGTCCCCAGGAATTTTTATTGAATTGTATCCCAGCTGAATCACCTCGACCCCAGGTGCCTTCCAGTCTCTGCTTGGAATCCCTGGCTTCCTGCCCTTGAACGGACAGAGCATAAGAACTCCTGCTGTTCTTCTATAACTTCCTTGCCACCCCAGGAATTTTTATTGAATGTATGTACCTTGTAACTACTAACTATAAATTACTATTGTCCATTAGTACAGCAACCCAGTCAGCAAAAGCTAGCAGTCTACCCTAGTCTTAATCCTCCCTCCCTACCTTTCTGGTGTCTTCCCCATTTTTCCCTGTGTCCGTGGCCTACCTTTGCAATTAATGAGGCTGGCCACTAGGTGGTGGCATCTCCTGCTTCTTTCTACATCCCTATGTATGACTACACTACCTTAACCTAACTCTGCCCTGTTCTAAGAACCACATTTAGTCACTCTTTCTTTTTACACCTTCTCTGACCTGTATAGCCCCTTTCTGTTGTGAAACATTCTGTTTGCTTAACTCTGAAACTAAGCACCTCTACTGTAGTCTCCTTACCTCAGACGTCTTCTCTCCTTCACTGATGCACTTTTCTCCTCCTTTTCCCACCCTTGAACAGACCTGTGACCACTCTCTCTACCTCTGGTATCTCCTCCTCTCTGGCTGTCTCTGGAAAATCTTTCATATAGATGCTCCCTCCCTTCGGGCTCACTCTGCTCCCCTACCCCACCCCCAATTCCCACCCACCCCCAGTGGTCCTAGCTATATACCTCTATCACCACACTCCCCTCCCATTATCACCCAACCACATACTACTACTACTTAAAAACCACACCCCTACCTCACAATTTCTTAATTAAGCTATTTTACCTTTTAGGTCCACTCCCTAACCTTTCCACTCCTTTCCCTGTATTGCTATATTTTATAGCTTCACTCTTACAGCCACCTTTTATTTAGTTTTATGGTTCACTTCTTCCCACAAGCTACTTCATCTCACACAACACTTTCTCCTTCTCCAACCTTTATTTTTACACACTTCACTCCCTCCCTCAACATACTCTATAACTCCTTTTCTCGAGCTACTTCATCTCATACAAGACTTTCTACTTCTCCCATCTTTATTCTTACACACCTCACTCCTTCCCTCAACACACTCCAACTCCTTTTCTATACATCCTAATGGACCCAACATACAAATCTATATTCACAAACATGCTACTCTTAACTACAACTCTTCTCTTACAATTCCATACACACTAACCTTCTTTGAACATTCTTCTCTTCCTGAGCAGCACCACCCCTACCAACAAACTCTACCTGTTTCTCATATAAACTCCCTCAAACATAGTAACATAACCACCATCTCTATCTATATACTTCCAAAGTACCATAGATCTAACCATGTTACTTACTTCCTTGGCAAAAAAAATCCTAATCAATTACTACAAAATCCTTAAGTTTGTACAATATCCTCTACAACACCCCCTATTATTTGGTGATATTCATCCAAACCCTGGCCCCAATACTAATACTCCCAATAACCCACACAAGCTAACATCTCCTACTATCACTTCCCCTAATAGACCATCTAACTCCCTCCTGATAGCTCACCTTAACATCCGTAGCATTAACAATAAAATTATGCACCTACATGCACTCTTAGAGGTGCACTCATTTGACATTCTCTGCATTACAGAAACATGGCTAAAACCCTCAACTCTGGATCCCTCTCCGGCTCACTCCGCTCCTCTCCCAGCCCCCATATCCCACCCGCCCCCAATACCTGTAATTTAAACTTGACCAAGCCACACCCCCCAGAGTTCAAACCACCAAATCTGCTTAAGTAATTATAGCTAACCCCTCCCATTGAAAATTACTACCTATCTACAATGCACTTGCACTCACACACAGTAGCAACCACCCAATAGAAATATACCCAGTAAACACCCCAAACATCTCATACAAAACTTCTAACATTGAATATGTGACATTATAACCCACCCCTCCTATGCCAAAACTTCCTACCACATTAACACAAACTATCTGTATAACCTTCTCAGGTACCCAAACCCATACTTTAAATTTTTACTAATATCTACTTAATCCCAAACTACCTCCCCATTATATCCTGAATAACCATTATGTCTACCAAACCTCTTTTACTTCTAACTCAAATACTACTACTACTTATTACCATATCTTACCTAACCTATCTCACCCTACCTCTCAGTGCAAATCACCCACCCCCACATCATGCAACTAATCCAGTCTCCATGATGCATACATATTCCTCAACCTGCATATCACCAGTCTCTACCCCTTCAATAATAGTATGATCTTCACCTACAAACTCTTACCTAACCCCAAAAACTCTACTCACATCTACATTAGCTACATCCCCATAAAGCTTACACCCCATAGATTACATAACAAGCAACTCAAATATCTCTTTTGCCATGTAATCTCTATCCTTCTCTCCGGCAACATTCACCCAAACCCTAGACTTCTCCCCCACATACCTCAACCTCCCAATCCCATCCTCCTCCCACAAATGGTAAACCCCTCCATTTCTCAACTCTAAATGCTCAGAGCATATGCAACAATATTCCTAACCTCTATGCCTGGCTTCTCCATAACCAACCCGATATTCTGGGCATCCCAGAAACCTGGCTCAAACCCTATATAAAAGACTGAAGTAACACCACCCAACTACTCCATAATTAGGAAAGATAGAAGACATAAAAAAGGAGGGGGAGTCGCTCTCCTCTACTCATCATCCCACTTAGTTACCCCCCTATACCTAACCTCTTCCCAAATTTGTCAAGGCAGAACTAATTCCAGCCCTACATCATATAAACAAACAAACGTATATGCATAGTCTCCTTTTATATCCCTCCTGGAGACAATATCTCAACCCTTGAAGATATTCTCTCTCGGTTCTCTAACATCATCACTAATGAAACTATAATCTTGGGTGATGTTAATATTAACTGGTCAACAATTCACTCTCCTACAAACTTACTTAATATAAACTTGTACAACTTCACTCAGCTTATTAACTCAACAAATATGCCTTCCAAGAACTTTCTTACTGGAAGCACCCTGGAATGGTTTCTAGTTTCTCATCCACATTACATCTCTGATAGTGACACTCTGCCTGACCCATTAGGAGACCACTTCCCCACTTTTTCCCACCGTCTTCCCACCTCCATACAACTAACTCATACCTACACCTTCACTCACTGTCTAAAAAACTTTAATCTTAGCACATTCTCAAATGCACTAAAAAAATGAACTGGAACCCACTAAAAACCCTTCCCTTAGGAAATGCTGTTACCTACTTTAACTCAACTTTCCTCAACTTGCTTGACTCCTTTGCCCCTCTGAAAACAAAATGCATAAGAAGCAATCCTGTACCTTGGTTAACCAAAAATACCTTACTAGCCATGCAATTCTGGGATAAAGCCTGGAAACGGTACTCCAAAAATAAAACTATCACCACCCTTAATGAATTTAAAACACTTTGTAACAAAGTAAAAAAACTTATTTCAGACCACAAAGCCGACTTCTCTACACTCCAAACCAGCCATAACACCAACCCCAAATAATTCTGGCATGGAATTTCCTCCCTTCTCAACCCTGGCAAAAAAAAAAAAACCCTGTCCTGATCCAGATGCCTCTGACTTGGACTTAGCCACCCACTTTAACACTTTCTTTATCAGTTCCATAAGTAAACTTACATCATCCTTCACTTCCCATTTGGCTTCCCTACCCTTATTTCCAACTATCCCTCCCTCCCATAGCATCTCTTGCTCCCAACCTCCTTCTTTCTCCTTCAATCCCATCCCTACAGCCACCATAAAAAAAACTTCTACTAACACTGAAACCCGGCTCCAATGCCCCTGATGATATACCTTCATATTTCTTACAATTTGCCACAGAAGGCATAGTTCTTCCCATTTGCCTTCTTATAAATCGATCTACTGCCAAATGTCAAGTTCCCCAGCTCTGAAAAAAGGCCTTTATTATTCCACTCCATAAACGTGGTAATAACAATAACAGCACAAACATTTGACCTATCGCTTATCTTATCCCCCATTTCTAAACTTCTCGAAAAATGCATCCATTTACAACTTCTACCTTACCTCATAAATAACCAACTTCTAACCCTTACTCAACATGGTTTCAGACCTGGCCACAGCACTACCACAGGTCATCTCTCCTTCCTAGAAACAGTTAATAAGGCTTGTGACACTGGCCACATCGTGTCCACTCTCCTCCTTGACCTCTCTAAGACATTCAACATCATCTCTCATAACCTTTTCATTAAACTCTCCAAACTAAATCTATCCCAATCCTCTATTAACTGGCTTACCAGTTATCTCTCAAACAGGCAACAAGCAGTCAGATGAAAAAAAAAGCCACCTCCCCTTTTCTCAATACTCTTACAGGTGTCCCCCAGGGTTCAATATTAGGCCCCCTTCTACTCAATATATTCATAAATGATTTCTACCAAGTCATCCCAAATGCCAATGTTGTCCAATATGCCAAAGATTCAACAATAATCTGCTGTGCCTCTTCTATACCCACCCTAGTTAAATGAACCCAAGACGCCTTCTCCTCCACTGAGCAATGGATGATGGACAACCATCTAGCACTCAATATTACTAAAACTAAACTCATGATATTTACCACTTCCAAAACCACCACCCTAGATAAAACCTCATTCTCAGTCACCAGTCAAAATAATACTCCTCTCAAAATAGTCTCCAATTCTAAACTACTAGGAGTCCTAATAGATGACCAGCTGAGGTTTGATAATCATCTACAAGTAAATATCAAAAAACACAAAAAATAGGCATGCTTTACCACCACAACTGTTACATTTCTCCTTCCACTAGGCTCACCCTCACCAACACTTACTTTGTCCCATCCCTCCTATATGGAGCCTCTATCCTTACTTACCTGCAATCCTCCCTTAAGACTAAACCCTCCTCTTGCTATAATAAAATAACAAAATTTGCACCCAGCCATAGACCAACTTCCCATCACTGCACTGCCCTACACCAACTGAATTGGCTTGAGATGTCCAATTACCTCAGCTATATTCACCTTGTCCAAGCACACAGACTTATTTTCACCCCCTCTCTCTGTCCCTCTGTTGCCATCTTTAAAATGCACCAACCAAATAGACTTTTGAGATGCAATTCCCAAACTCTAATTGAACTGTATAAACCTGCCCATCTACCAGGCAAACATCTAATGTCCTTCCCTCTAGTCCGCCATTGGAATTCCCTCCCACCTCTCATCCGCACCACCAGCAGCCTCTCTTCATTCAAAACCTTACTTCACACACAGCTAACTTTACTATGAGAATGCTCTTGCTCCCATCCCACATAATCTCCCTACACTATAGCTACTCTTTATAAGCTATAATTCACAACAGCCTCTCATTGTTTTGTACCCCTAATAAACTCTAGGAATTAGCATAACTCCTAGAGTGGTATAATTCAGTAGCTTAGAAATTAACTGCATGAATTAGCCTAACTGTTAAAAAAATTTAGACTGTTTCTGTTATTGCATTGTGCTAATATGTTAAACTGTTAAAAACTCTGTTTGTAAATATTACTCTTATTGCATTGTACTGGTGCATGGCAAAGGGAGAGGTGGCAAAGGATAAGAGTTGTATGAAAGGTTGGACATTAAGGAGGGAGAAAAGGACCTGTACTGATTGGCTAGACAGAGGGACCGATCTAGGAAAGATGTGCAGCAGGTAAAGGTGATAAAGGATAATGAGGGAAACGTACTCACAAGCAAGAGGAGTGTGTTGAGGAGATGGAAAGAGTACTTTGAGGGGTTGATGAATGAAGAGAATGAGAGGGAGAGAAGGTTGGATGATGTAGGGATAGTGAATCATGAAGTACAGTGGATTAGCAAGGAGGAAGTAAGGATAGCTATGAAGAGAATGAAGAATGGAAAGGCTGTTCGTCCAGATGACATACCTGTGGAAGCATGGAAGTGTTTAGGTGAAATGGCAGTGGAGTTTTTAACTAGATTGTTTAATGAAATCTTGGAAAGTGAGAGGATGCCTGAGGAATGGAGAAAAAGTGTTTTGGTACCGATTTTTAAGAATAAGGGTGATGTGAAGAGCTGTAGTAACTACAGAGGGATTAAACTGGTCAGATGAAAAGAAAAAGCCACCTCCCCTTTCCTCAATACTCTCACAGGTGTCCCCCAGGGTTCAATTTTAGGAAATGAAATTATGGGAAAGAGTACTGGAAGCTAGGTTAAGAAGGGACGTGATGATTAGTGATCAGCAGTATGGTTTCATGCTGGGAAAGAGCACTACAGATGCAATGTTTGCTCTGACAGTGTTGATGGAGAAGTACAGAGAATGTCAGAAGGAGCTGCATTGTGTTTTTGTAGACTAAGAGAAAGCATATCACAGGGTGCCTAGAGAGGAGTTGTGGTATTGTATGAGGAAGTCAGGAGTGTCAGAGAAGTATGTAAGAGGGGTACAGGATATGTACAAGGGTAGTGTGACAGCGGTGAGGTCTGCTGTGGGAGTGATGGATGCGTTTAAGGTGGGGTTACATCATGGATCAGCTCTGAGCCCTTTCTTATTTGCAAAGGTGATGGACAGGTTGACATACGAGATCAGACAGGAGTCCTCGTGGACTATGATGTTTGCAGATGACATTGTGATCTGTAGTGAGAGTAGGGAACAGGTGGAGATGACCCTGGAGAGATGGAGATATGCTCTACAGAGAAGAGGAATGAATGTCAGCAAGACTAAGACAGAATACATGTGTGTGAATGAGAGGGAGGATATAGGAATGGTGAGGATGCAGGGAGTAGAGGTGGCAAATGTGGATGAGTTTAAATACTTGGGATCAACAGTTCAGAGTAATGGTGAGTGCGGAAGAAAGGTGAAGAAGAGAGTACAGACAGGATGGAGAAGAGTGTCAGGAGTGATTTGTGACAGACGAGTACCTGTAAGAGTGAAAGGGAAGGTCTACAAGAGGGTGGTGAGACTAGCTATGTTATATGGGTTGGAGACAGTGGCACTGACAAAAAGGCAGGAGTCAGAGCTTGACGTGGCAGAGTTGAAGATGTTAAGATTTGCACTGGGTGTGACGAGGGTGGACAGGATTAGGAATAAGCATACTGGAGGGTCAGCCCAGGTTGGAAGGTTTGGAGACAAAGCCAGAGAGGCAACATTACATTGGTTTGAACATGTGCTGAGGAGGGATGCTGAGTATATTGGGAAAAAGATGCTAAGGATGAAGCTACCAGGTAACAGGAAAAGAGGAAGGCCTGAGATAAGGTTTATGGATGCGGTGAGAGAGGACATGCAGGTGATTGGTGTGACAGAGCAAGATGCAGAGGACAGGAAGAAATGGAAACAGGTGATCCGCTGTGGCGACCCCTAACGGGAACAGCCGAAAGAAGATGATGACGATGATTGCATTGTACTGATATGTACACTCTACTAATATGTGTTTTTCTATTTGTTTAATTTTGCTTCATTTGTGCACATTACATTTCTCTGGTAACTTACTCTTATGTTAAATCTGTAATTTGTAATTTTCTGGAGCTTTTCTCCCCAGGACTCCATTGAAAACATGCTCCTCATGACCCAATGGACTATCCTGCCATACTATAAATAAATAAATAAATAAATCATCTTACATAATTTATCATAAATGCCAGTGTGTATCTGGATCTATGCATTAATAAAATATGCATTAATGTTAATACTGACAGTCAGTGATTCACTGAATGAGATAAAATTAATGAAGATACAGGCTTGATAGTAAATGCGTCTTCTAATTAGGAAAAATTATGATGCTATTATAGAACTCAGTAAAGAAATGGACAAGTTGCTCTTATAATGGGAAACACTTTTTCTTCCAGAGGTTATTGTGGACGAGTTTAGCAAACAGCAGACATTTAAGGTTAGAAAATATATACAATCTGTGGGAGACTGCAATGATCACTTAGGAACAGTGAATCTAAAAGTCCTGAATGTACATCACACTTCTTTGGTTACAGCCTTTTGTGTATATTGCCCATAATCATGCCCCAGCATTCACAGCAACTCTGGCAGCAAAGTTTTAAAATAGGTCTAGGTCTCTTCAATCAAGAAAGGAACTTCACACAAGTAGGAAAGGTACACTTTTTGAATGCAATACTTACAAATGTAATCAGATGGTGTGAAGGATATGTTTGGGGTACTGAAGACATTTTGAAAGTACACAGTACCAGAATTAGGGTGTCGTCAAGAAGTGCAAGCTTATACAGCTCAGAGGAACCCTAGAACAGGTCCCGGTTAGTAAGCTACCTTCTGGAGTACTGTCACCATTTATGGAACTCGGATATCAGAAAGAGCAGGCATATGGTGAAAGTAATCCAAAAGAGCATGGTTGGACTAGTACAACAGTTACAAAACTTATTATGCAAGAGGGAGAAAGATAGGAAGAACATGGTATGAACACCCTGAAGTAAAGGAAGGTGAGATGGGGTACACACTAACAGGAGTTCTGTTATACAAAATTACCCTTGGAAAGTTCTTAGCACTGGAAAGGGAGGCAGCAGTAACAACAAATGCATCAATGCATCTGATACCCTAGTCTTACTATCAGTGGTATTTAATCTTTAAACTGTGAAACATTTACTTGCCTTGAAATTGGTTGGTGTGAAGTTCTCATTTAGCCTGCTCTATCTGCACACACTCATAGCATCCCTAGTGAGAGTACCAAATAACTAAATCTGGCCTTGTGTCAGAGTGCATATGTATGAATATACATGCAAACGTCAGAAGTATTCAAAAAAACTATGTGAATAACAAGGCAGGATAGCAAATTGCATCTGCAATGCATTTAACATTTTCCAGAAGGGATTCACTCTATCCAGCATACAGTCAGCATACCATTAACAAGCCATAAAAAGATCACTGTAAACATGTAAACGGAGACCCTTACTCTTTAGTAACAAAAGTTCAAAGTGCGTTTATACAGCTATAGCCACTCAACCCTAAATAGGTGACTGAGTCTCATCAATTCTTCCTACAGGCCCTGCCAAAATTTCCCCATGTAATATAAATAAGACCTAGAAGCTACTGTTTACTCTAGCTAACCTGACCAACAAGTGACAAACAAATACAATAATAAAATAAATAAATAAATCAACTCTAACTCTTCTGCTTTTCAAAAACAGACATATTGTCTCCTTCTCCACTCTGCATAAACTTCATGCACTCTCTTCTATATTTCTATATGTTATGGAACTTCCCCGGTGAGATAGGCAAAATTCCCCAAGACAGCTTAAGTGCCATGTCTGTTGCCACCCCAAAAAAAAAATAAGCTACATCTAGTATTTATACCTGTTGAACAAAAAGTAAGAAAATAAAAACGTGGCACTATTTCACTCAAAACCTCATTCTAGTCATGGACCTCTGCTACGGTTTACTGAGTATGCAGTGACTACTGCCTCCCCAAGGCTACCACCAGAAGAATGCCACAGTTGGTGGCCCACTGTCATACATGTATGTCTTCAAGTAAAAACAGTAGGAGCTTTCATATTGTTTCTACAGATAACCTGCTATTTAGCTGCCTGACCTCACCAAAGGGGTTATGGCTTCAGAACCTCCTCTATGACCTGCTGAACTAACACCACTGCCCCTTACCCCTGAAGGTGATGTCTAACTGTGTTTCAAAGCTGCTTCACATCCCCAGAAACAAAGCCTGAACTAGCTAGGCTCCTCAACATTTCACCAATGCATCTGCAGTGACAGATAAGTCATGCATGGCAGAATAAAGGGAAAACTTAGATTCTAGTTGAAGGAATGTATCATTCAGTTCAGGAAGCTGTAGCAACAATCTGAAAGGGAATGCTGACTTCATAGCCAGTGCTAGGACACCATCCATTAGAGTAGTCTAATATGAAGGAAAACAGGGACTAATACAATTGCAAAGGCCAGATGCCCATAAGGATGAAGTGTACTGCTCATGATTTATTTCTACACAGCCATGACTCCCCATCTACTAGGCCTCTTCTATGAGAGGGAAGACAGAGCACTTATGGGCAACCTTCATGGCTCCAAGCTGATGGTTCCAACATAAACTTTAGTAAAATAAATTGGAGCCATCTCAGCTGACAGTTTTTCATAGGGAGCAAAGCAGAGCAGTTTCAATGGTCATGTGAAGGCTACCATTCAGGCTTGTGAAACGCAGGGGGGATGTCTATTGAATAATCACCTGTACTGATAAATAAGTTTAAGTGTGTAGAGTTACTTACACTGAAGGCCCAAGTAGAAACGCTCCAAAATAATAAACATTTACAAATGGGAACTTTCATAATCAAAGTCAAATTGTATACAACTGCTGGTGATACAGCGACAAAGACAAGAATGGGGTGCTTGTAGGAAGTGCACAATACAACAGCAGGAACAGATACATATAACACCTACAATAGTCAACAATCACTCAGAGGGGTATGGCATTTGTAACACAAAACATAAAATAGCACTACAAGAAAGAGAAGCTTTTTGTTTGGTAACATGAAAGCAAATGGATGGTGGGAGATCTGACAGTAAGAAGACAGAAAAACAGCAAAAGGTCAGTAAAAGGAAATCAGAAAACAAAAAACAAAAATTCACAAAGCAAACTATGGGGTGCCAGTACAGCTGGCAAGTCAAACAATGAAAGGAAACGTATCTGACACCAAAAAAAGGAATAAGGCTAAGAAGCAGGGGCTGAAGGATGCACAGGACAAATGAGGCAAGAAAGGTTAATAAAGGAAGGAATACATTCAAGTAGAAAGATAAGAGATGAAGCTGATTAATGCAATAGAAGAATGAAGAGCAGTTTATTAGTGCAAAGAGGGCATGGTGGAAACAAGATATATACCTTAAATAAGGCAAATGGATAAAGGGAAGTTTAGTACACACAGACATTTTATGTCACGGAAAGGTGATATAGGTAGGCAGAATAGGGAGGAAAACAGCATACCATGAACAGAAAAGGAGATGAAGAGGTAAGGAAGCCTAGGGAGCATACAGGAGAAGAGATGGGTGACCAAGAATGATGAGATGATAAGGTGTAAGCAAGTAAGAATGTCGAACATAAAGGGACTGGAAGCCATAAATGTACATCAAGGCTACAAGGAATATGGAAGACTAGCTGGAAAAATGAGTTGTTCTGCCATGGTAATATGACAAGGAAGACTAGGATCAGAATTTCAATACAGGCAAAAAAAAAATAACTCAAGATGTAAAGCTGACAACTACATAGATGCATCTGACAAGCAAGAATAGAGGCATCCCACAGGCATGAGAACAGGACAGCTGCATGAATGAAGAGCTAAACAGTGTGAAAAAAGGAAAGAACTGCAGACTAAATCAACATGGGGATGCTGAAGTGAGTGGTTGGCATAATCATTAAGATGTTAACCTTACAAAGTGCAGGGTTTGAGTCCCACATGGGGTAAATTACCAGGTTTAAAATGGCCCCCATGGACAGTTAGCCTAATACTAATCTATAAACCTATGAATTACACTTAGTACTTAGAAAACAGTGCTGAAAGAAGGAAAGTATGAAACAGCCCAAGGTTAACAGCAGTACTCCACTACAGAGTTTAGCAGAACCTGAGGCATCTACCTGATGTTGACCAAACAGGTGGTCAACTAAATCTTGAGGACTGTACCTCATATGTTGCTCCAATAGATATAGCAAGATAAACTGAAATCTAATTTACAGAGAGGCAGGCAACGGACAGGAAACAAAACACTTTTTTCTCCTGAAAACCAAAATGAACTTCATACTTCAGATGTACCAAGAGGCATCTGGCTTTTTAAACATCTGAAATACTGGGTAACATTATTAAACCTGTGCAGACTTGCCTGCTGCTGAACTTGTATCGATTTTTTATGTCTGAGGCATCTGGAGGCTGTAATACTGTGGAGGCATTAAGATGAAGAAAGAAACCTGAGCAGCTGGTGATAATTATCTGTGAAACATATAAGCCATGCCTGCCAGAAGGGATGTACCTTTCAGCGTTGCTTTATTACTGAGGACCAGCTATGTCTAACTGCACATTCACATTACTGTGTCTGCACTAACTTAATGAAGCTCAAAGGACCACTCGGCTTGTGTTTCAGAGGGTTTTCTTTTTGTTTTTTTATTATTTTTTTTTTGGTATTCCACTGCACAAAGACAGTGGGCATTGGGCAGGCATGGCAGAGATACATGCTGCATTATCTGCAGAACATAACATTCCCATACAATGATCTTATGCCTTGAATGTAAAGTACTTTCAATCACAAACTGAAACAGGTACCACAGAAACTTTGAATCAATAGTACTTTTATATATTTATTTATCTGGTGGCTAACTGCATTAATCTACCAGACATTCAGCCAAAACCTGGGATGGCATATACTGTGGGAAGAAGAGGAAGTTGCAGTGATTCCTCAAGCTGCATTGTAGAGTTAACAATGAAAGATGAATCAAAGTACCTGAAATAAGAACAGAGCCCACAATCTTCTTACATCCTTAAAGATAAACCTGCAACCTACTGAGCCCACTGAACACTGCAAATAAATTCCAGTTCTCTGTGTTAGAGCGACTGCAGTTCAAGCAGTACAGTACTGTCAGACATAACTCAATAAACTTAATTATCTATTTTAAAAATGATGTGTTATGCTGAATGAGTGGTAACCCTACATCACAATACTGTAACCTGAGTGGTAGTCACCTGGCATACTGACAGATGTGCTCGTTAACAGCACCAGCTCAGGTAAGGTAAAGACTCTCAAGTGTAAGACCGGTTCTGTCACCTACCCAGCTTGAAAATATTACTCGATTTTTGTTTGCCTTTTCAATGTTGTTGTGAAGTATGCAAGATAAAAAGTACAAAGCACAATGACAGGTGTAATGCTTAAATACAGACATCATTGAGTAAGGCTCATTGACAAAGCTAGCAAACATGTCTGACCTTTTACAAAACATGTGGACACTGGACCGAGAGAATAGGAAACATTTTCTTATAACTACCACAAATAAATCAAATGTTAACACTAAGGTAATAAAAATTACATAACAAAGCAGAAGTGTGATTACGAGCATTTTTAGCATGTTAAAAAATAAATAATTGAAGAAAACATAAAACTGGCTGCCATGGCAACCACCGCATGTAGAACCTTTTGCACTACATAAACAGCTCCAAATCCAGGATGTAGTGGATTTTAGGCAGTAACTGTAACACTGAACACAGAAATACACCTAAAATAAGGCATGGGCCACTGTTCTCCATATCAAAATACAGTTAGTGACTCAGTACCACACACTAAACCTATATAATTGAATGGACATCCTCAAATCCACACTCATCTAATGACATTGTCTTGTGATGCCCTCACAGAGGTTGGTGGGAACTTCAGAATATGATTTAATAGTCTGTAGACTGAGTAGGCTGTGGTGGTACAGCGGTTAGCCTCATCGCCTCACAGCAAGAGGTCCTCCCATTTGATTCTCAGCAGGAGCGCCTTCTGTGTGGAGTCTGCATGCCCTCTCTGTGGATGAGTGATGTTAAAAGCCATGCAGGTAGGTGGTGCGTGAATAGGTGTGCCTTCCTTGAAAGTTGGGCTGGCACCTCGGCACCATAAAAAAAAATCTACTGCCAATCATTAGCAGACCGGAGTACCACTGTGACGACCCCTAACCAGGAAAAGCTGAAAGACACTACTAGTCTGTAGACCGAGTGTCCATTCCTTACATACGAAGCTAGAAAACCGATACTCAGAGTAGACTGTATAAACACAGAAAACAACAAACCAAGTATAATTTAATATCATGGTCTCGACCAGGCTAGAATTGCAAGTGTCCTACTTTCTCCTTCTTTTGATAAAAAGACTAGCCTTATTTTTATATTTTTGTTACAATTCACAGTTTGCTGTAAGCATTATCAAAAATAATATGGTCAAGTTACAGTCAGGTTAGAATGAAATACTTTAATATATTAAACTTGTCAATCTTTAACTGATTAAATGTACAGTGATAGGGAAACACTGATGTCCTTCTGTATCACTGCTGCAGTGTTCTTCACAGAAGGGATGCCTCAATGAGGGCAGCCTGATGAGCGCCAGTATAAAAAAAAATATCTTGTATGCATTGTATGTCACATTTTTGCTTCCCGCACAGAGGGTAGGGCATAAAAGGGATGTATGGACACAACTACCTTTTAACTTCTTTTGCCGCCAGTTTGTACACCATTTTTTTCCAGTTGGTCTGAACACCTTGTTACTGTACTGAATATTTAGCAACACCAAGTAACTGCCCTATTGGAGGTGTTTTTATTTTTCTTGGTCTTGTATTTTATTTTACTACACAGAGTTCATGTCATCCAAGAAGGGAAAATGTCAGTGAGGGATGCAGATTCCTCAAAAGGATTGTTACGAACAGGGTCTTTTTTGCTTGGGCATTTTCCACGACCATACCTTTTGTAGTATTTGTAAGGCATTTATGCCTAAGACACTCAGAAGTTGTTTGCTTTCTCTGGCCGTTTGTCTTGAAAACCATCAGCCTAAACAATTAGCCCAGGGTACCATGGTAGAATCCTTAAACCCTGAAATACTCCTGCTAAGATAAAAAGAAGTCCAAGAAATCTCAGCCAGATTCTTTAGCTGTTCAGCCTCCATCAGACATCCCTCTAAATTAAAAGCAGGCAATAACTCTGTAGGTCATTGGGCATCTACATCAGATTCCTCAGCTGTGAACCCACTAAAGACCAGCATGGATCTGTCTTTTCACATTTCTTCTGAGGCTTTGCAGGTGCCAGCTCTGGACATCAAGGGGAACCGTGGTTGATTATTTCAGAGTGTCTTAGAGGGATTCTGCAGATATTGCTCAGGGAGGAAGGTCTAGGTTCTCTTATCGAATCTCACCAAGGGTTGGAACCTCTGGTATTTGTTAGGGCTGCTGTCCCTTTTAAGAAAAGACAAAAAACGGAAGCATGTTTTGGTCCATCCTGT
Source organism: Protopterus annectens (assembly GCF_019279795.1). Classification (NCBI taxonomy): domain Eukaryota; kingdom Metazoa; phylum Chordata; order Ceratodontiformes; family Protopteridae; genus Protopterus; species Protopterus annectens. The sequence continues at coordinate 548,952,620 of NC_056726.1, read as the reverse complement.
GGCTCTTCAAAGGGAATGGCAAGAGTTTATTCAGGGCTTGTTTTCTGCCTTACTGGCCCTAAAGCCTCCTCAGGGGTTTCAGTACTCTCTCCTCCTTGGACCTCTATCCCTTCTAAATGGGTTAGGGAAACAAATTCTTGAGATAAAGATTCAGTGTTCAGTGTGGAGTTTGTCCAGTTCTTCACATATGCCTTCGCCTTTGGCTTATGGTTCTGATGAACAGGAGTCTGTTAGCACTGAATCTCCTTTCGAGGAATTGCCCTTTGGAGGCACAATTGCTAGGATGATGGAATTCTTTAAGTGGGATTCTTCTCAAGTGTTTGATATTCAGTGAAGATATCTTGAGTTGCTTCAGTGGTATATTCCTAAACCGTAGGCACTTCCTGCTGTGCTACCTTGTTAAATACTTTCATTACTGTTTCCAGGCATTCTGATTCTCAGCCTCCTGCTCCTACGACTGTAAGGTTCCTGAGGATTGTCAATTTTTATTTAAATGTCCTTCTGCTGATCCTGCAGTGGTGTCAGTCTCTTCTGACAAACCTTCCAAACTTTTGCCTTTTGATAAGATTAGCAGGGCAGTGAAGATGATTGGCAAGAAAGTTTACACTACTACTTTGGCCCTTAGGGCTATTAATTAACAGACCCACATGACCACGCATGCTCTGGCCTTGATTGCTCAGGCTTTTCAGGTTATCTCTGACCTCCCTGATTCTGAAGGCAAATCTTCTGCCTTATCTTTTTTAGGTTCTGCTTCTCAAGTGGCTAGTCACTCTATTAAGTGTAGCTATGATGTTGCTGACACCTCTTCTACAGCTCTGGCTTTGGGTCTGTTATGAGGCGTTATTCTTGACTTTGTTTTCAGTCTTTAATGGAAGATATTTAGGCCAAATTATTGGATTCACGTTTAGATAATACACAACTTTTTGGGACTGCTGTTGCTGACATGTTTAAATCTCTTCAAGGGAAAGGCAAAACCTTGCAAGTCCTTAAACATAATTTTGTCTCTCCTATCCCTGAGTTTCAGAGGAGTTATCCTTCTAGGTTTGCTTTCATTCGCAGGCAACCCCCCTGGGCCTCTAAGGGTAGGAAAAGTGGGAGGCAGGCCCCCTCGGCTAAGGCTTCTCAGATATATGTAGCCCAGAAACCTCCTTTATCTGATAAACCTGCTTCTCATTGACAATCCAAGCCCCCCTTCTTTTAGAGCAGATTTCTTTGTCTCTTCAATCTCTCTTTTTGTCTTCCAAGACACCCCAGGATCACTTCTGTGTCTCTGCTCGACTGTGGCACAGGAAATATAACTTTCTTATGTGGCATAAGCCAGGGAACCTTGTTGGCTAGGCTTACGCAGGCCCTTGGGCCGAAAGCCTAGTACCTACCTATGAACCTATATAAATTTGCATCTCATCACTTCAGACTCTTAGTTTTTTTCTGTCATCCGTCAAGACTTCTTCATGGTATGGAAATCTCTCCCTTCTTTTTCAGGGATTCCTCAACCTCCTCTAGACCAACTTTCTCATTTCCTGGAAGTTATAGGGTCCCTGTTAAATCAAGAACCATTCAACCTGCCCCCTTTCCCAAGTGGAAAGGGATTTTTATTCCAGGATGTCCTGCTTCCTTGAAAGGAGAGCACTTGGACACCTATTTTGGATCTCTCCCAGCTCAACACCTTTCTTGAGATACCTTCTTTTCAGATGCTTATTCTTCAAGCCCGGTTTCCTCTGTTGCTGCCCCAGGCTTTTCTGGTGTCCTTGGATCTGAAAGATGCTTACCTTCACATCCCTATTAACCCTCTCTTCAGGACGTTTTTACACTTCTCTTTGTCATCCTCTCATTTTCTGTTCTCTGCTTTGCCCTTTGGCTTCTCTATTACCCCAAGGATGTTCACACAATGCCTAACTGTTGTGATTGCCTTCTGCAGGCTCAAAGGCATTCAGATTTTTCCTTATCTAGATGACCCGCTAGTTCAGACACCTTCTTCCAGTCAACTGCTCACAGGATCTGCAGTTTACCTTCTCTCTTTTTCAAAGTCTGGGGTTTACTATCAACTTCCAAAAGTCCGTCCTGACTCCCTCTCAGGAACATGTGCATCTGTGATGCAGCATTCTGGCGGTGCTATTGGCCTCTCTTCCACCTACAAAAGTATTGTTGTTGACAGCCTTCTTTCAGTCTCTTCTTCCTCTCACTGACATGCCAGCCAGGGAGTTTCTTCAGGCCTTGGGATTCATGGCTTCTTATATTCCAGTGCTTGTTTTTGCCAGAGTACATATGCAGAAACTTCAGTGGCACCTCAGGTCATTTTACCTACAGCATTATCACCATCTTTATTTCAGTATTCCCTGTCTGAAGAAGGAATTTGAGTGGTGGGTTCAACATCTCACTCTCTACCCAGGCCAGCACTTTCAGCCTCAGGTCCCTTCTCAAGAGCTGTTCACCAATACCTCAGACATAGGGTGGCAGATTCTCTTGGTCATCTGAAAGTACAGGGTCTTTGGCTTCCTCATCAGAAGTCAGACCATATCAACATCAAAGAGATGAGAGCTCTGATTCTGGCCCTTTAGGCTTTTTACCCCATGTTGTCTCAGAGCCCCTTGAAGGTATACACAGACAACAGTACAGTGATGTGGTATGTCAACAAGCAGCGGGGCACAAAATCTTACCTCCTCTGCAGGATGGCTTGGGAAGTGGTTCTCAGTTAACTTTTCAAGCAGTATACAGTCCTTCAGACCACAATCTAGTGGCAGACCCTCTGAGCAGGTCCAAAACACAGGATCACGAATGGATGCTTTACACAGAGATGCGTTTCTACACATTGTCCATCAGTGGGGTATTTCTCAGGTGGATCTTTTTGCCTCCCCTCTGAACAGGCAGCTTCTTCTTTCCTGTTCCATAGTCCCATGCCATCTGGCATGGAAGACAAACGCCCTTTCTTTTTCTTGGATGGGGATGCTTCTTTATGCTTTCCCTCCTCTTACTCCACTTCTAAGAGTCCTGCAGAAAATTCAGCTGGACTCCCAAAAAATCTTGCTAGTGACTCCCTTTTAGTTGATACAGCACTGGTTCCCCCTCTTAATACATCTGGCCAGGGGCAATCATCACAAGTTACCTCATCGATTGGATCTCCTCACATAGGGCAAGGGGTCTCTCATCAATCCCCATCTGTCCACTCTGCAACTGACAATGTGGGTAATAGGGTTTTGATCCCTTTCAGGCACCTCTTTTCTGACGTGCTAAGAGTTTTACAGGAGGCAAGGAAACCCTCAAACAGAAAATCTTATATGTCCAAATGGAAAATATTTTCAGTCTGATCTCATGTTCATAACTAGGATCCTTTTTCAGTTTGGGGGGGGGGGGGGGGTGGCCCGCCAGTCCTCTCTTATTTGTGTGAGTTGCCCCAGTCTTGCTTGGGCTATTCTTCTGTGAAGGCTCATTTTTCAGCCATTTCAGCTTGGCTGCCCTTGAATCCTTCTCTGACTTCTTGTTTGGAGGTTAAACAATCTCTTAAAGGTGTCTTGCATATTAGGCCTCCAAGAAAAGACTTCTTGTTTGGAGGTTAAACAATCTCTTAAAGGTGTCTTGCATATTAGGCCCCCAAGAAAACCTATTCTTCCTCCTTGGGACCTTAACTTTGTTTTGGAAAAATTGACTCAAGCTCCTTTTGAGCCTGCAGATTCTGCTTCTTTGCAACATTGTACCTGGAAGACTGTTGTTGCTGTCTCTTACTTCTGCTTGGATGGTTTCTGAGCTCCAGACCCTTATGGCCATTTCTCCTTGTTTGGTTTTTCTCAGGGGCAGGGTGTCCCTTCATACTAATACTTCTTTTATGCCCAAGGTAGTCAATGCGTTGTCCTTGAATCAGTCGGTACAACTCCCTTCCTTTTTCTCTTCTGCTCAGTCTGCAAGTAGAGTGCGTCCTGTATATATTAGATTTGTACAGACAGTTCAGGTACTACTTAGATACAACTAGGAGTATTCATGAGTCTGATCAGCTTTTTGTCTTTTGGTGTGGCTGTTTCTAAGCAGACCATCTCCTCCTGGATATCTAAGGCCATTTCCTTTTGTTATCCGTTTCATGACAAATCTCAGTGTACTTCTGTTAGAGCTCATTCCACTAGGGCTGTTGTCTCTTCTGGTGCCATCTTCAAGGGGTTTGATACCAGTTCCATTCTTTTTTTTTTTTTTTTTTTAATATTTTTATTCATTTCCAAAAACAAGAAAACATGAATGCAGGTTATTTATGACAATGAAGTATTTACAAATTATTTAAAAAGGTAGGCTAAAACCTCTAAACAGATATCAAACATTAAAACCAAAATAAAGAATTTACAAGGGTGTCTATTGCTGACATATAATTGACTTTCTATACAATTGTTTCCTGATTATAATCTGCTGCAGTCATTATTCTCCAGTATTTCAGTTACTTTTTGCCATGCTACGTATAATGATGTAGTTCTTTCAGTTCTTCCTTTAATAGTGTTCATTTCCAATTGCGATACTGCTGACACCATATTCATGAATTGCTTAAAAGTTGGAGAAGCTTTGGATTTCCAGTTTGATGTAATGTTCTTCCTTGCAATAGCTAGGAGAGTCCATAAGATTACATATTTTGTTCTTGGCACACAGTTGGGTATAGGTGCATTAAACAAAATAATAGATTTGGAAATCTGGAATTTATCATTGAATACCATTTGCAGAAAATAATTTATTTTATCCCAATATGGTTTAATCAAATGGCATTCTTAGAACATATGTTGCCAGTCTGCTTTTATTGATAAATCACATCTCCAGCAGCCAATATTTTTCTTAAACATAAGTTCCATTTTATGAGGGGTTACATAAGATCTGTGTATGAATTGCCATGTAAAAAGTCTCCAATGTAATGAAAGTGATGTCTGCTTTGGAGAGAGAAGAATTAGTTTTTTATCTCTGTCATTTGGCACATGTCCATTAACTGATCTATAATAATTCCATATTTTGTCATTATTATGCATTTTATTTTTTGTTTGTTTTATAAATAGATAAGTATCCCTTTCCAGTAATGGGTTGATTCGTTAGTAATAATATATGTTCTATAAGGTTAGGAACATTTTGTCTTATTGATGGTTGCATTGTTTCTTGTTTGCTTAATATATACTGTCTTAATTCTTGTACATGTAACCACGAACTATCTTCCATATTTAATTTCTGTTTAATCTGGTCTATTGTCAGAGGTTTTCCAGAGTTTAGCAATTGATGCCAATATATTAATCTTTTTTCTTTAAGTATGTTGACTACTTCCATATTAAATGTTATTATATTACCTTGTGTGTATGCTACTGGATATAAAAGAAATGACCATGCTTTAATATCAGGATTGCTATTAATAAGATTTTGGAAAATTTTTAATGTATAAGTAATGTATTTGGAACTTATATTTTATTCTTATGTATCATCATATATTCCTTCATCAGCCATAGAAAATTGTTTGGTATGAAATCTGTATGCTTATTTGCTACTACAAATCCTGATTTTAACCAGATTCTCTCATGAACTAGCTTCCATTTTGATGTATATTTTGTATTTAGCCATAATGATATTGTTTTAATAATGGATGAATGCAAATATATTTCTATGTCTGGTAAACCTATGCCACCTATATCCCAATCATCTAGATGATACTTCATAGCTATCCTTGTTTTTTTGGATACCATAGGAATCTTACCATTAAATCATTTAATTGTTTTAAGTGGGATTTAGCTGGCGGCAAAGAACAAGCTTGTATGACAAAGAATTTTTGGAAATATGATCATTTTAATTATATAAAGCCTTTCTTCCATTGAAAAGAAGAATTTATTCCATCTTTGTATTAGATTTTTAATATTATTTAAGGTCTCTTTATAATTTGTTTCAATTGTAGTATCTAGGTTGTTAGTTATTATAATTCCCAAGTATTTAATTATATTATCGGTAGAGATATACTTATGGTATTTTTATTTAGATATTTTTATTAGTATTTATAAGCAATACATTTGTTTTGTTCTCATTAAATTTAAGACTTGAAAAGTTTTGAAAGTTTTGAATTGAGTCCCATAATGCTTTTAAACTGCTATTATTATTTTTAAGGTAATTAAAATATCATCAGCAAAAGTTGAATTTTAAGCTCTAGGCTGTTGTCTAGTTGTATTCCTTCAATATTTTTATCCATAATATATTATTTGCTAAGGGTTCAATGACTAGCGCAAACAATAACGGAGAAAGAGGGCAGCCTTGTTTTGTGCCCTTAGTTATTTTAATAGATTTAGACAGACAAGATCCCAGTTTTATATAAGCCAATGATTTTTCATATAATGATTTTATTAACAAAGTGAAATTGTTTGAGAAGCCATATTCTTCTAAAACTAACCACAGATAATCCCAGTTCACTGAATCAAATGCTATTTATGTCTAAGCTAATGACATTCATTTTGTTTTTTGTGACATTTATATAATCAATTAAGGAAAGAATTCTTTTAATGTTGTCATAAGTGTTCCTATCTTTTATAAAACCTGTTTGATCCCCCTCTATCAAAAGTGGTAGTAATTGTTTTATTCGAGCAGCATGTATTGCCATAAAAATTTTATAATCTATATTAAGAAGTGAAATGGGTCTGTATGATGAACATTCACTGGGATCTTTATTTTGTTTCAGAATTGGTGATATTAATGTGTACTTCCAAGAAGGAGGAATATCTTTACCATTTTTAACTGATGTAAAGACATTCAATAACAACAGCAAAGCCTCATTTGATAGTAATTTAAACATTTCTGAGGTGATATTATCTATACCTGGAGCTTTGTTTAATTTTAGCTTATTTACTTCAGCTTTAAGTTCTGTCATTGTTATTTGTTTATCTATTAGTTGTACCTGCTCCTCTAATAACCTAACTTTAACATTGTTTTTGAGAAAAGCTTTCAATGCTGAATGTGTTTCTGTTTTCTCATTTTGATTATTAAGTTTATGAAAAAATAGCCTAAAAGCTTCTAGTATTCCTTCTAAATCAGATACTTTCTTTTTGGTTTCTATATTATGTATTTCCTTGATTTGATTTGTTTTAATAATCTTTTTAGTCCTATTTGCTATTCTTCATTGGTTTTTGGGTTCATTGAATAGTAACATAGTTTAATTTTTTCTAAGTTGATCATTGTTTTGTGGTGTAGCGTCTCTGAGTATTTTTATTAGTATCTTCTAGTTCTTTTATTAAGTTGGTGTTTCCATTTTGAATATCAAGCTTTAAATTATCTACTTTTGACTGTAATTCCATTAATTCCTTATTCCACTGTTTTTGTTTATTTTTATACCATCCCACAGCTCTTCCATATAGGTATGCTTTTAATGCATCCCATATATATATTTCAGATACATCTTTTGTAAGATTGATATCTAGGAATGATTGTGTCTCTTTAATATAAAATTCCTTAAAATCTTTGAGATTTGTTATGTAAGATGGTATTCTTGTTACTGATATCCTTCTCTTGAAACATAAGTCCATCTCAAACGTTATGGTGTTATGGTCCGAAAATGGACATGAAATTGTCTTGACTTTATTTAATTTAGAGGTTAAATCCTTTGTTATGTATACTCTATCTATTCTAGAGTATGTATTATGTCTATGCGAAAAATGTGTAAAGAATAGTGAATCTGGGATAGCATACTCATTTATGTCAACTATATTAAAAGTTTCAACAAACTCAGATAACAACTTTGTTAAAGGTGATCTCTTCCGTGTAGTTTTAGTATTTGTGTCAGTTTCTTTTATAATGCAATTGAAATCTCCAGCTATGATTAAATTGCCTTTGGTATATTGTACAATGTCTTCTAAGTGTTGTTTGGCCACTCTAACACCTAGTCCTGGTATCCAATAAATATTCACTAATGTATATATCATTTCATTGATAGATATTGTCACTAAACAAAACATTCCTGAGTTGTCATGGAACGTGTTTATGATTTTAGGCATTAAAGTAGTGTTTTTCCACAAAATTGCTACTCCCCTTCGCTTCTGATTATAGGTGGAACTTACTAGTATTGTATAATTTTTATTGTTTATTTTCTTTATGTCTTCCTGTGTAAGGTGTGTTTCCTGTAAAAATACTAGTTGCACTTCACATAGCTTTAAATATCTATAAAGACTTCCCCTTTTGCAGCTATTATTTAAACCATTTACATTAAGAGATATACATTTTGCAATTGGATTTATATTAGCTTTGCTTTTATCCATATTCATATACTCATAACAATGTGTAGATGTGCGTACATGAAGAGAATGACTTGTTCTTTCTTCTTCCAACAGTATTACAATAGATTATAGACACCCAATAAAAGTAAATTACAAGATCATAACTGAGAACAATATAAGATAAACAACCACCAAACCCCTCCATGAGAAAAAACATCTCATCCTTGAATGATCTAATCATTCAAGCGATCTCTCTAAGTTTGCATTTCAGCATCCTCACCCGGCCCCACCATATGGTAGTTTTATAATGAAAAGTATCTTATATATCTTTTAAGTATACATGTATCTGTCTTTACAGATTACTTAAATACAGTCTTTATCTATTTTTAATATTTTATAAAACACTAAGGCAACACAACTATACAAAGATTTAATACTTAACTATTTGGTTTTGTTTAAATTGTAAAGGAAAATCTTTTATTTTAATATATCTTTTGTGTAGCAATAATGGTTATGCATCTTAAAATTAATATGCTTGCTGTCTATCTCCCTTATAGTGTGAGTGGCATTCATAGGTATCAAATTTATTGTAATGGTCTACCTATATACATATATATATATATATATATATATATATATATATATACATATATATACATACATACACATACACACATACATACATACACACATATATGCATACATACATAAAAAAAAAAAAAAAATGTTAAGCATTATATGCATCAGTTAACCATGGCACAAGTTGATTAAATCAGAAAGTATCCGTAACAATGAATATAACGTTACATTTGTATTATCATTTATCAGTAATCTTATAGTTTTCTTTTAATTCAAAAAGTCATATTTTAGTGGTATGAATGCTACTAATTTGTTTTTCGCATTGGTATTATATAGTTTAAGACTATATTTCTTAGCAATTCCTATATATTTATTAATGCCACTGGCATATTTCATCGCTAGTGTACCACATATGTCATATGTCAAATAGCAACTCATACTCCTTATGATATTATAGGATTTATCTGCAGCGTTATAACTGTAAGGTTGGAAAATATGAGAAGCAAAGTAGGCTTTAAATATGCTATAACACAATTGTTTGGTACTTATTACTGTCAACTCTTCTACATACACAGGAAAAGATAACCTTATATGACCATCAACCATTTTCCTTCATTTTCTCTTCATCCTTCTATTCTCCATTTTTAATAAATATTTGTTTCTATTGTGGCTTCTTTGAATTTAGTGAGGGTACTCCATATCATATTATAGATAATATACAACGTTCAAACAGAGAACATGCCCAATATAGAGACATATTCTCAACTCAAGTGGTCCACACCATATATTTATAACACTGCAGTCAGAAATATACTAATGAATATGCAATAACTAGCAGCTTTGCAGCATGTGTGTGTCTCTAACAAGTACATACCTATAGGATATTAGAATAGATAGCACGCTCTTGTTTCATAATTAACAAATGCACACAGCCTGGTATTTTCTTTCATAGACAGAAATTAGACCTGTTACTTATATGCATATCAGGTACCAACAGCAATATGTTAGTAAATGCCTATGCTATTCAAATCATATTTTAATGCTGATTGATATGAGATGTAGCTGACAATGGCTTTAGCGTTTGTGATGTTATATAATATATATTCAGTATTATAAGTAAAAGTATGTTGCATGTCTATTTGCAATCTAAGGTTCAAGGCTGATCAATTTAGACATACAAGACAATCTCTTTAGCCTTGGTTATATAATGGGAGTTACTGTGTCTCTACACAACCATTCATTTTCAGTGAGGATGTTCAATATTAATATAACTTGCCTTTAATAAAAGCATACTTATTCAGCAGTTCTTTCCTATATATATATATATATATATATATATATATATATATATAACAATATCATAAGCAAGACTGAGATTTTTTCTTGCTCATTACTGCTTAATGATTGTGCTACTTGAACAATTTAATATTTACAGAGTATCTTGATAATTAAACAGCAACTCCTTTTTACCCTTAAAATGCCTAATAACACATAGCTACATTCATGAACCTTAATTGACTTACTATCCTTAAGGTTGATCTTGAAGCTGCTAGTTGGTCTTCAGTGTATACCTTTACTAAGCATTATAAGTTGGATATAGTTTCTAGGGCCAGAGCAGGTTTTGCTGAAATCATTTAATGTGGGTTTGTTGTGGGCTCTTCTCAGCCTTCCACCTCACATTCTATTGTTTGAGCTTTTTTACTCTCCCTTCTATGAAGAATATTGCAACAGTGATAGAAGGACATAGTACAGTTGTGTAAAATCTTACTATAACAGTAGATGTCCATCTCTTCACTGTTGCAATATTCGCTTCCTCCCTCCAACCCCCTCTTGTTTGTTCTGCATTTTTTCCTTCTGGATGTGCATGGACTCCTTTATCCTACAGCAACCGTTCTCTTCTGGGGCACTTCAGTTCTAGACAGTTGCTTCCGTACATCCCTTTTATGCCCTATGTTCTGTGCAGGAAGTGTAAATGTGACATACAACACATACAAGATCTTTTTTTAAGCTGCCCTGGGCAGGACATCCCTTCTGTGAAGAACACTGCAACAGTTAAGAGAAGGACGAACACTGCAACAGTTAAGAGAAGGACGAACACTGCAACAGTTAAGAGAAGGACGAACACTGCAACAGTTAAGAGAAGGAAAAACACTGCAACAGTTAAGAGAAGGACGAACACTGCAACAGTTAAGAGAAGGACGAACACTGCAACAGTTAAGAGAAGGACATCTACTGTTACATGAAAGATTTTACACAACTGTGCTTTTGCACTGCATTTACTCCACAGCAACTACCTTAGTATGGTTAATTATCCTTAATTGAGCTGGGCTTATATCATCATCATTCACTTTTCCTTAAATTGTCTGTATAATTGCGTGCTACAATTGCTGTCACACAGATATGCAGGATTATTTTACTGTGATGTTATGGTTATTGCTGCAGGATTATTTTACTGTGATGTTATGGTTATTGCTGGAGGATTATTTTATGGTGATGTTATGGTTATTGCCACAGGATTATCTTATAGTGATGTTATGGTTATTGCCGGAGGATTATTTTACTGTGATGTTATGGTTATTGCCACAGGATTATTTTATGATGATGTTATGGTTATTGCCGCAGGATTATTTTATAGTGATGTTATGGTTATTGCTGGAGGATTATTTTACGGTGATGTTATGGTTGCTGCCGCAGGGTTATTTTAAAGGGATGTTATGGTTGCTGCCGCAGGATTATTTTACTGTGATGTTATGGTTATTGTCGGAGGATTATTTTACAGTGATGTTATGGTTATTGCCGCAGGATTATTTTATGGTGATGTTATGGTTACTGCCACTATAAACTGTAACACCAGATTCTGACATGAAATCATAGGTAATCCAGGGGGCTCGAGTGAAGTCTGGTATCCCACCTATGAACCAGAGGGTGACAGGACTAACACGAAACAGAGTACCAAGGATTAGTCCAGATAAAATTACTTTAGCTAGTCCAGATAAAATTACTTTAGCTAGTCCAGATAAAATGACTTTAGCTAGCAGAGCTAGGAGACTCTCTCTGAGGAATAAAGATGTCTTGTTGAAGTTTCAAGTAGTTTACTCAGATAAGTAGGTAGATGGACAAGGCATCTTTATTCCTTCAAAAGGAAGGATATCAGAGAGAGAGTGAGTCACGTACATGTGCTAGCTAAAGGGATTTTATCTGGACTAATTCTTGGTACTCAGGTTCTGACATGACTGCAACACTGAGAAAAGCACAAAGCATTCCTAATAGGGAGCAAGCTGCCTGCCACCCCCCAAAAAAATATATATATATATTTTTGTCAATTTTAACATATCATATAAGGTAACAATAAACTCAACAACAGACTACCAATTTGCAATAAGAATACAACTTATAAATAAGAAAATAAGTTTTATGGTAACAATTAAAGTGCATCATTCTAATAAAAAAATAGTATGCATAATTCCTATTGAGACTCACATCTCTAATATCAGATGGATTGACACTGTTTAGAATACAAATTAAAGTCATACAGTGATCAGTTAAAAACAAAATGGTTTGTTCAGTAGCAGAAAAAGCATTGTCTGTGTTCAAATTTCACAGATAATTCCCAGGCATTGAGATGTCTTATCACTGAATTAGCCCTTTAGAAAAAAATAGCCTTCAGAGAAGTTCATTTGTTAGCTTTGTATTATTTAAGACAGAGGCTGTGGTTAAGAGAATAAAATTCTCCTATCAATTTGTAAATCCTACATGCCAAAATAGCCCACTGGCATGTCATTTCAAAACTAATAAAATCAAGCTGTCAGGGTCTTTATTACGAAACTTCAAAATTAGTCTAGCTGCTGCCTGTTGTAAGAGTATATTTCACTAATAAAAGATAAAACAAAATCTGTTAAAATTAGAACAATGTACTATATGCGTGTGTAAAGCTTTGTCGATGGCAGGATAAACAAAATATCAGATCACTACACTGCAGGCTTTTTTAATATCAAGTAACATAAAATATGTACAGAAAATAGTTTTAACAATATAAATTTAAACTTAAGGAATTACATGCCATTACAAATACTAAAACTATGTTTGCCTAATTAAAGTACTGGAGATGCTCTTTTACAGTAAAACTATGTTTGTGTAATTAAAGTACCGGAGATGCTCTTTTACAGTAAAACTATGTTTGCGTAATTAAAGTACCGGAGATGCTCTTTTACAGTAAAACTATGTTTGCGTAACTAAAGTACCGGAGATGCTCTTTTACAGTAAAACTATGTTTGCGTAATTAAAGTACCGGAGATGCTCTTTTACAGTAAAACTATGTTTGAGTAACTAAAGTACTGGAGATGCTCTTTTACAGTAAAACTATGTTTGCGTAATTAAAGTACCGGAGATGCTCTTTTACAGTAAAACTATGTTTGTGTAATTAAAGTACTGGAGATGCTCTTTTACACTAAGTAATACTTGTTACACACTGTGGGGTCTGCCTGTTAGTGAATGTAAAACAATGCTGAAATTTAACACTGCTCTATAAATTAAAGCATAAAACATTTTAATAACGTATCAAAGTTATATATCAGATTTAAGGAACATGTATTACTCCTGATTTGGCTGTCATGCAATTCATCTCTTATGAATTATGTTTAGACCAGAGGGTTTGTGCTTTTGTAACTTTGTCTGTTTTGAAATGCTTGTTATCTGCTGATTACACTCATTTTTTTCTTTATTTCTTTTTTTATTAACATTTGATTAATGGGAAAGTCTGACTGGGTACGAGCCCGTTTTCAGCGTAGGCCTGGTAGAAAAGCTCCAAAGTATTACAAAACATTTTAAGAACAATAATTTCACAGTCTTTAAAAATAATACAAAGAAAACATCTGCAGTTTAAATAATTATACCAAATTAGACATAATATGAAAACAGTGGTTACGAACAGATACAAGTTATATGACAATGATACAACAGTTAGAGAAATTTTAACCAGTTTATAGAGAAATTAAAGGTACATTACTATAATACAAACAGGAATTGCAATATGAAGTGAGAGAAAAGCAGGCTTATGGTATATTTAGAAACAAAGGCAGAGGAGAGAGATTGATATAAGTATGGAAGTGAGCGAAGAAGAGAGAGTAAGGAGGTGTAAGGTATGAACACATATTTGTTCACATTTTGAGATATAGTTTATCCTGGTGTTGAGCAAGAACAGGCCCAGTTTTTGGGTAGAAAGTCTTTCAGAATGGCTTTGAAGGATGGGAAGGAGGGTACAGACCTGATGGCTAGATACAAGGAGTTCTAGGCCTTAACAACATGGTACGAGTACAGACAATGCCCAGGATATTTCATAGGTTTGTGCACAGAGTTTTTGGTCATTTGATCATAAAGGCCGACTAGGAACATAGCTGCATATTATTATTTAGTGCCGGACAAGAAGGCAGATTCTGAATAATTTTACAGGCAGTAAGAAGCTGCGTATATGTTAGTTGATGAGGCAGTTCTAACCAATTTAGGCTTTTTACTGTTATACCCAGATGGGTTCTGAAAGGGGTATTTGCTGCAAACTTAGCAACTTTGTTACAGCATTGTCCAAGTTTTGATTTTTGTGATGCCTGAAGGTTAATAAGGATGAGAACGCTGTAGGGAGGAGATAAGTAGTGGCGAGTGTAGTTTTAGTTGCGTTAGTGAGAACGTTTTTGGATCTATAAAGCATCCCTAATTTTTGATGAGTTTTTCTTATACAATTTTGTATATGTATGTTGAATTTAAGATTATCATGCACTATCATCCATAATAATTTGCTATGAGAAGTGACTTCAATGGTTGTATTATCTAGAGTTGAGACTTTAAATTTTGTTTTTTAATGGGAATGGGATTTGGGGAAAAAATTATTCTTTTGTTTTTTTTTAGGGTTGAGCATGAGTTGTAAGTTAGAAAGCCATGTTTCAGTTGCTATTAAAGCTTCCTGAGTAATTTTTGGTGGTGTGCTGTGTTGTCTGCTTTAGAAAACAAAACTTAAATCAGAAAAAAACTACAACTCATGCAAGAGCCATCACACTAAGGCATTATAGCATGCTATATATGCCCCCCCCCCAAAAAAAAATCTAAATGAATGTAGCTTGCAATATTATGGTACAAACTGGAAATCACATTTGCTGATTGTAATAGCCCAGGAAGTCTGTATTATAAAAGGATGACAGGGACACGGTCATTACATATGCAAGGCAGACATGGCACCAGGTGGTGGATATGCAGAAAGGTCATTTCATAAGAGATAAATGTATTCATCCTCTATTCTAAGTCATAGCCACATGTATGATCTAGAGATAAAACAGTGACAATGTGAGAGCACAACTCAGCATCTAAAATTTTTAATATCTTGCTAATTTCATGAGAGAAAAAAACACATGGGCGCATTCAGTTTCTTAAGACCACCATGAGTGTTGTTCCAACATGGAGGCTTTTCTGTAAATACTAGGTCTGCCATCATTGCATAGGGCAAATAACTACACAGATGTGTGCATCAGGACAACTGGTACTTGAATCAGATATGGTATGTACCTGCTGACTCCATGGCAGTGGATGTAGTAACACATCAGAGATGTCAACATGTTAATGGCTATTACCAGGCATCCCCAAAATCTATGCAAAAATAAAAAATAAAAAAAGAACAGCTAAGCACAGTGCCTGCTGACACAGAAGAAGTGTGGCATGAGCTCTGCTACCTCTGAAAAAAATTAAAAACTCCATGACATCTAGTGGCCAATATTATTCAGAAAATAAGTTCCACACTTTGTGAACATCTCAAAAAGCAAGTGTTCTTTCAACATGTCTCAGCAAATGTATCTGGCCTGTAGACTTATAATACACCCACATTACAAAACCATCACATTATCTTTGCTCTAGCCAAGTTGCTCACTCTCTCCTTTGCCAATTCCCCATCTTTGTATATCTAGAGGGTATAACCTGACAGAATCTACATGGATTATGTCATAATTCAAATTAGCCCTCTCCCAGGAAACACCTAGGCAGTTTTTGCTTAAAAGCCACAATCCCATTATAAAGAAAAACTGAAACTACACTTATAAACCATTCCTAGCTATATGTGCATCTGACCACACCTTAACCTCTGCCAGTTAAGCCTGTGTGTGCGTTCCTTCTAATTATTATATGTTCACCATTTTCCATGTCTTTTCTTCTCCAAACCCTTGTACAATCTCTGTCTGCCTACATGCTCCTTAGAAGTGGTTCAACAACACAATAATTATCTGGAGTGTTAGGAACCGTATTCACTACCTACTGCTGCAGAATGCATGCACTTCCATCATGCATCTTACAAGTACATTTGAAGTGTTGATCAATAACTTCCACATGCTTTGATACATCTACAATACCAGTCTACAGGTGTGACACTGTGCTTGCTGACATTTTTCTATCTATCCATTATGTGCAGGGATTACATAGTCAGATGTTAGACACAAAGTGTTATGAATGTACATTGTTTGGGGACAGATATGCTGTATAACATATACTTGTCATTAGTATCACACTACTCAACATTTTTGGCTCTGGGCATTATTTAGACTGGCAGCCTGCACATGTGGATCACATTTTAACTGTGGGTCATCAGATGCACGTTTTCAGCAGACATTTTCAAAGTACTCAGAGTATGTGAAGTCCAGCAGTGAGTAAAATGTGCTGCTCTGTCAGATGGGATATTATGTATTATTTAAGACAAGGTTTCACAATATGAAACTGTGTCTGCATGAATGTCCTAACTGCCCATACGTATGCTGTCAACGTTGTCTTGCAACAACATTTTTATTCAATACACACTGCAACATGCTTTAATTGTTGGTAAGCATAGTGTGTGTGTGAATGATGGTGTGTGTATACACACATTATTTGAAGTGGTATCATCCATCTGCCCATCCATAAATCCACAACCCTCAATTTTTCCATTTTTGTACATGGGGTCAGGGTGTTGCATCAATAGTGACCATCACCTAGAGTCAATGTTCACCCCAGCAGATGGCTAGCCATGCTGCCGATGTTCTTTCACATCACATACATGCATGCAAACTCACACCTATGGTCAATTTGGAGTGTCTGAGCCACCTATTGAGAGTCTTTGAGATGTAGGGGGGAAACGGGAGCACGTAGAGAAAACCCAAGCTAACAGGGAGGACATGCAGACTGCACATAGAAGGCAATCCAGTCAAAAATCAAACTGGAGAACCTCTTGCTGTGAGGCAACAATGCTATTCGCTGTCCCACTGTGCCACCCATTGTAATGCTAATCACAATGGCCTATTTAATCAGTCATGTTAAGAAAGATGCATTGGCACATATGTATGCATCAGTTGTGTTTACACAAGACCCCCTGAAGAATATTTATTCACATGTAATGGGCCACAGTTTGGAATAGTCATCTGCAGTCATTTTTGTGAAACAGATACATTTTATATGTGCAGTAATAGACATACTGTTCTCTCGGCTGTTTTGGGAACTTTGGTGTCAACATTCTAATCAGACTGTGTATGCCATATGCATGATATGACTTGCAATAAATTCACATAAATCTGTAACTGCAGTCGAATAAGAGTCATGACTTGGATATATATCGTGTGCCTTTTCATTTCTATGATTTTAATGCTGTCTCAGACAGTTTTCTCTGTATTTGTGTGTGTTTGTAATTTGAACTTAAACACCCTGCAGGGGGTTTCCTAGCTGAAATAATAAGGCTCTTAAGGGAAAACTCAACACCTTTTTGTCCTGTGGTTCTTGTTGGTCTAGCAGCAGTGACGGCAGAATGGCAGAGTAATGATTTTGGGTTTGAGTCCTAACTGAGAGCTATTAATAGCCTTATACTGCTAAGTTCCAACTTGGTACTCCACACTTCTAGGACAATTATCACATGAAGCAGAGTACAGGAGTTTGAAATGGAAGAATATGTCCTTGGATTACACATGTTATCTGAGGATGGGACTATGCTGGTGACAGATTTTTTAGCACTGATATGGCCAATGGTAGACAAACACAGTTGTAATTTATAAGCAATTGTAAAGTGCTATTACACAAAGACATTTCACGTTTCATTGGCATTTGCTTTTTATGTAATGGACTGCTGTCACATGATATTGTATTTCAATCTGGACTCTACAGGCTCAATGCCATGCTTGTATTTCTACAGTACTTACCACAAGTCAGTCTCTGTGGGATGAATACAATGATGCTTGTGTTTTGTCAGTAGCCTGCTGACAGCACACACGAATACTGCAAAGCCCAGTGGACACCATCAGCCCTGTTTAGCATGTTTCTCACAGAACAGAATAGAAGAACCTGAGATGGCTTGAACTATAGCTTCAAGTGAGATACGTTTTTTGCTTGATTTTTTTTGTTTGCTTCTGTCCTTAAGTTGTCCACTTCTGAATTAATTATTCACTATGACTGGCAGGTTAGGTTTTGTAGATTTATTTTCTGGTTTAAACAGTGTACATTTTGAAGACAAGGCATAGTATTTAAATCTATTTATTTATTTATTTATAAATCCAAAGAGCAAAACAATGTTACTATGGATGTAACATCTCTTTTTACCAGTATACCAAATTACGAAGGTATTCAGATGGTCAAAAGAGCACTATTAAGTAAGAGCACGTATGACTCTAGGCACATTGATTTTCTATGTTTATTGATGAAAATGGTGTTAGAGAATAATGCATTCACATTCAATGAGATTTATTACTTACAGACCTCAGGCATAGCTAGGGGCATCTCGTGTGCCAATAGCTACGCCAATTTGGTTATGTCCACATGGGAGGAGGATGTGATGTATGTGTCTGAACTCTATCGAGCTTATGTGCTCTTCTACAGATGTTTTGTGGACGACCTTTTCATGTTTTGGAGAGGGGAGTTGACAGAACTATACCAGTTTGTTCATATGTTGAACACATGCACAAATTTTTTGAAATTCACATTCAAACAGTCGAATGTGAAGACTGAATTCTTGGATGCTCTGCTAGTGAAGGATGTAACTAATAATATTGAGACTAAACTATTTAGAAAGGAATGCTATCGACCCACATACGTGCACCGCAACCACATGCATTTGGGTCACGTGTTTCGTAACATTTTGGAAGGTCAGAACCTTAGGGTTAGTCGCCTACACAGTAATGATCACAATTTTGAAAGAGGGTTGAATCAGACAGAACCAATGCAGATATTGCAGGGGTAGTGGGTAATAGGCCAAGATTTGGATACAAAAATAAGAAATCTTTACGCCAGAGACTATGTTTTCCTCACAATATTCACAGCATGAGCAATGAGTTAACAACTTTTTCATGTACTGTCAAATGCAATAATTGTCCATTTTGCAGTTGCGTAGATGAGTCTAGGACATTCACACATCCCACTTACAAAAACATATTTACACATTTTCCTGAAGCTGACTGTAACACTAAAAATCTTGTTTATCTAGCACAGTCTGTCCCCGTTTTTATGTTGGTAAGACGAACAGGCGTCTAAGGGAGAGGATATGTGACCATTTGTATTGTGCATGTAAAGGGATGAGCTATAGTGCAATAGCCAAACACATGAATACTTCCGCTGAGGGACACAATTTGAAGTTTTTAGTATTGGAAGTTTTGAATCAAGATGTTAGGATGGTGATATAGTTAAGACATATCATGCTGAGATTAAATGGATTTTTAGACTAGGGGCACATTATTTCCCTGGCCGTAATGAACATGTTTCGATACAACCCGCACTGGGAGCAATACCCCTAAAAAAGAGGCTGACAAGGAGGAGATAGGGTAGATGGAATGTTTTTAAATCAACACGCACTAGTTGAACAGTTATGCAATTTTAATATGCACATTTTCTTATTTATTGAGTTTATGAAATAGATTAACTGTCTTTATGAATTATTAGGTAGTAGATGATATGAGCATTTAATTTAATTGCATATGCATTTTTATAGTTATTATAACATTTAGTTGTTTTTAGGAATATGAATGTAAGCAGACTTAATTGGCTTATTTAATTGGCATGTTCAATGCAATCATGTTGCTTAGCAACTTTTAATGCTTTTTCAGTTGATTGGATGAAACTGTTACAAGGTGTTTAAAAGCTGGTTAGAGTTTTTACTTTGATAATAGGTCTAAAGAAGCTACATGCGAAAGCACTTACCTGTTCTTTATTTTTACTATTTTATTAAAGTTTTGGAACCACCTCTACCGTGAACAACTGGTGTGTTTTTGACTTTTATTTATTTATTTAATTTAATATTTTTTAAATTAGCCAAGCCTGGTATTTGTAACTTACACTTGGATTGTTGAAGTATTTGCTTAAGCTAAAATGTAACCCTGCCATGCATTTGTAGGACAGGAATCTGTATGTATCTGCTTTCCTTTTATATTTGCTGAAATGAGTCCCACTGTTTTATTACTTCATTTCTAAAGTTCTTATTAAGGGCATAAGGCAGGAAAAAATATTTTCCTAGTATACCAATTACCTGAAAGGAATTGAGTGTAAATGCTTCATAAAGACCTGCAACTTTGGCTCTGATACTGCATACTTTCTCATTGTCATTGGATAATATAAATGGAGCAATTAGTACCATTATCAGCACTGTCAAGATAACGCAATTTACCTGCACTGATAAAACTGAACATTGTTCATTTTGTGGTATGCAGCACAGATACACATAGAATTCATTGTTGTGTGGCACTACGGTTGTGAAATGTATTTATTTATTTATTTATTTTATTTTTATTTTATATTTGTTGACTGGGCTAGTCTAGCTGGATACATATCCTTTTTCAGTAGAGGCCCGGGGAGAAAAGCTACAATTATGATAAGATTACTACATACAATAGTTAGAATAAAAAAACAAGCTTAAAAAATACATTTTGAAGCACAAAATGATTGTAAGGAGAGTACAAGCAATTTGAGTGAATCAAAGTTACAAAGTCTTGGTATAGGTTTAAGTTCATACAATTTTGACAAGAATGGGATATTAATTAAATCTCACTTGGTTAATTTACTTATTCATTTGAAAACTGGATATGCGAACTAATGCAAGAACTACCTGCAGTCAGGACCAGAGGACTGAAGATACAAATAGTTTAGTTTATATCATTCTATATAGTACAGAAACATGCTAACAGTTGACCTTGCAACTAATGAATTTGCAGACTAACATGTCTGGCCCACACTGGAATTAGAATTTTATAGCTATGAAGAGGATGAAGAATGGAAAGGCTGTTGGCCCAGATGACATACCTGTGAAAGAATGGAGATGTTTAGGTGAAATGGCAGTGGAGTTTTTAACCAGATTGTTTAAAGAAATCTTGGAAAGTGAAAGGATGCCTGAAGAATGGAGAAAAAGTGTTTTGGTACCGACTTTTAAGAATAAGGGTGATGTGCAGAGCTGTAGAAACTACAGAGGGATTAAATTGATCAGTCACAGCATGAAGTTATGGGAAAGAGTAGTGGAAGCTAGGTTAAGAAGGGAGGTGATGATTAGTGATCAGCAGTATGGTTTCATGACAGGAAAGAGCACCACAGATGCAATGTTTGCTCTGAAAGTGTTGATGGAGAAGTACAGAGAAGGTCAGAAGGAGTTGCATTGTGCCTTTGTGGAATTAGAGAAAGCATATGACAGGGTGCCTAGAGAGGAGTTGTGGTATTGCATGAGGAAGTCGGGAGTGCCAGAGAAGTATGTAAGAGTGGTGCAGGATATGTATGAGGGTAGTGTGACAGCAGTGAGATCTGCGGTGGGAGTTACGGATGCGTTTAAGGTAGAGGTGGGATTACATCAAGGATCAGTTCTGAGCCCTTTCTTAATTGCAATGGTGATGGACAGGTTGACAGATGAGATCAGGCAGGAGTCCCCGTGGACTATGATGTTTGAAGATGACACTGTGATCTGTAGTGAGAGTAGGGAACAGGTGGAGGAGACCCTGAAGAGGTGGAGATATGCTCTAAAGAGAAGAGGAATGAAGGTCAGCAGGACTAAGAATATATGTGTGTGAATGAGAGGGAGGATAGAGGAATGGTAAGGATGCAGGGAGTAGAGGTGGCGAAGGTGGATGAGTTTAAATGCTTGGGATCAGCAGTTCAGAGTAATGGTGAGTGAGGAAGAGAGGTGAAGAAGAGAGTACAGGCAGGATGGAGTGGGTGGAGAAGTGTGTCAGGAGTGATTTATGACAGACGAGTACCAGTAAGAGTGAAAGGGAAGGTCTGCAAGAAGGTAGTGAGACCAGCTATGTTATATGGGTTGGAGACATTGGCATTCACAAACAGGCAGGAGTCAGAGCTTGACGTGGCAGAGTTGAAGATGTTAAGATTTGCACTGGGTGTGATAAGGATGAACAGGATTAGGAATAAGTATATTAGAGGGTCAGCCCAGGTTGGAAGGTCTTGAGACAAAGCCAGAGAGGCAAGATTACATTGGTGTGGACATGTGCTGAAGAGGGATGCAGAGTATACTGGGAAAAAGATGCTAAGGATGAAGCTGCCAGGCAACAGGAAAAGAGGAAGGCCTAAGATAAGGTTTATGGATGTGGTGAAAGAGGACATGCAGGTGGTTGGTGTGACAGTGCAAGATGCAGAGGACAGGAAGAAATGGAAACAGTTGATCTGCTGTGGCGACCCCTAACAGCAGCAGCCAGAAGAAGAAGATATATAATTACTAGAGTAATGATCCTTGGCAGCCTTTTTAAGCCTAGCTTTGTTTCACAAATATATCTGGCAGGTTAATATTCAGAGGCTGTTCTACGAGGTATAAGTAGACTTGGGCATGGGTGATCAAGCATTTACATGCTGCTTTTATCTCAAGAGACATACATGCTAGACCAGGGGTATACATTTCCGATTTCACATGATACTTGAATTGGGCTTGTGAAGAGCTCTGCTTGACATGGATGCCTGTTCCAGACAAGGGGGTAGTCTCTGAAACACATATCTGCTCTTCTAGCATTTCCTATTAATGTTGCAGGCAAGGTTTAGGTCCTTAGATCAGGGCATTATGATGCTATTTGTTTGGCAGATGAGCAACGGATCCATCAGAGTGGGATCAGAGGGTGCTTTGTAGGCCAGGCATATAGCACCTCTCAGCAGCCTGTAGGATATAGCGCACAAGGTTAGGGCTTTGAGGCAGTTAATGTAGGACATGCTGTTTATGCCCTGTGGATGCCCCAGTTGTTATATATGTTTGGTCAGGTATATATCAGAGGAGTCTTTCAACTCAATGATTGGTCTAACAAAGGCAGAGTACAGGGAAACAATGAAATCCTTGGACATGAATGCCATATCCTTGCTTATAAGTTGTGCAACAAATGATTTCCTTACCACTACAGACACATGGTAAAAGGCCAGGTCGCATTCTACATGCATTCTCAGATCTCTGACATCACTGCATATACTCCTAGGGATGTATTACCAAAGTGATAGTTTCTAGAGGTAGCCAAAGGATTCTATTATGCATTTCTTGGCACTGAGTTTTAGACTGTGACTCTGGATCAGTTATTAGTCTGTGTCAGGCCATCTGGAAGGTATTTGTACCACTGGGAGATTCTATGATTGCACCCAGTTTGCAGTCATCCACAAATCTTGCCAGCCAGAAGACTCTGACATTGGCTTTTATCTCTCAGCAACAGATGCAAAAAAGGAGCAGCCCCAGCACTAAACCATGAGGGAGTCTGTTAGTGACTGGCCTCTTCATTGAGGCCGACTTCCCTATTTTAACTTCTTGAGTCCCATCTGAGAGGCAGCTAGCTATCTAATGGGTAACTTAAATGTTTATACCAAATTTTGTGAGTCTGTCAACAGTATTCAAGTGGTGTATTGTGTCAAATGCTTTAGCAAGACCAAGGTAGGGAATAGTCAAGATGATGCTTTGCTGTACAGGGATAAAACCCCTAACTACAGCCCAGCTGATTCAGGTTTTGATTACTGGGTCTGGTGACTGATGGAGCGGATTTTTGGAATGGGCATGCCCATTGAGGGGATTGTGCTCTCTGGTGGTGCTCAGTAAATGGCAGGCATGGTCCCATGAAGGCAGTTGCCCTCCACTGTAAAAGAGGAAGCCTGGAGAGGGGAATGGGCAGGGCATATACAATAAATAAATAAAAACACCAGATGGAAGGACAGATGGACAATCCCCCTGGATGTCCTTAACATTCATGACTGCCCACAGTAACAATGGAGCAAGTCCAGGGTTATTAGAAGGATGCTAGTAGACTTGACATGGAGGACTGGGTCACATGAGGTCTGAGGGGACCAAAAACAAACTAGATAGTATGCAATCTTTTCTTTCATCCATGATTGTAATAACCTTCTCAAAGAAGTCCATCAGACTGAATAGGCTTGACCTGGCCTTGTTGAAATGAAACTGGGCTGGATCCAGTGACTGAAGGTTTCCTGTGTCATTGTTTATTTTTATGATAATGTTTTCCATGACCCAGGTCTGTAGATGGCCTATCCCTGTACAGGGGGATGGCAGCTGCAGTCTTCCATTCAGCTGGCATGAAGCCTATCTACAGTCTATGGTTAAATAATGATTCTAGTGGCCAAGATGTGCCATGTTTCATGATATTAAGAAGGCATCCTGGGATATTACTGGGGTCCATTGATGCACTGTTCTTTGTCTTGAAGAGTGCATTGAGGACCTATTCCCTAGTGATACCTGGGGAGGTATGTTTGATAGTATTTCTTGAGGGGTATCTGGGAGGAAAAGTACTAAAATTGGAGCTTAATTTGTTAGCAAGTAGATTTGTTATATCTTCCAACTCAGTATAGGAGGCTCTATTTACAATTACCTCAGCACATTGCTCTGCATTGCCTTTCAGACTGCAGACTCAGCTAGGAGGCTATTTTACCTCAGACTTATCTTTGGTAGACTTGCTTATCCCCATTTAGATTTTTAGGGGTGTGGGGTGGGAGCTGCACTTGGCTCTTTTTGTAATAAAATTATTATTTTAGTATGCAGGAAACTGAGCCACTAAATCTCCATAAAACTGTTTTGAATGGAGGAGGATTATGGCTTACTTGAACTGCGCATGTCAGGTTTTTGGAATGTTCTTTTGCAATGTGAAATTCAGTATTTCACTATACAGTTTCAAGGTTTTCTGAACCTGCCTTTAGGACTTGCTTTTCATACACAGGTTAGAGAAAAACAGCTTACATGTGCAATGAGGCAGGCATGCAGCCATGTTATCCAGTACTACAGATTAGATCTCAACACAAGAATGCCTCACAACATTCAGAGCTAAAGAAACACAATGTTACTACCAATAAGCACACATGAGGTACATTACTGGTTCAGAAATATCAGAAAAGCCCAGTAAGAAGTTACATTTGAGTCTAGAAGTGAACTCAAGCTATTATAACAAGTGCCAACCAAGCTCTAAGCAACGTCTGAGAGCCTTGTGTACAGTTGAGAAGTTGAGAGTGAAGTGATACTTGTATCCTAACTACATTCAAAGCAAAAATCAAATATTCTCCAAGACAGCATGGCCTACATGCATGTAGAGTTTAAAAATCTCTCTCTCTTTGCAGCAAGAACAGCACTTTCTTTCCTAAGATAGTTGCCTGTCTACATGAAAGTGGTACATTTCTTTTTTTGGAAGGCTACCTTAAAATTCAAATTGATTAGATAGGAAATTTTTACTCAAGACATCTCACTGTAGGGTTAGTGGTGCAACAGGGAGCACACTTGCCTTTGGTGCATAAGGTTGTCGGTTTTATTCCTACACCAGGTAGACTGATAGCTGACATTGCAGTGCAGCATAAGGTGGGTGCTGCACTCCTGTGAGTCTCATACTTTTGAGGCCCATCTGCTTGAGTTGGTGGTAACTCAAGTGAATGGAAAGATCCCATGTCACCTATCGAAAAAAGTAGGGTAAGATCACCGATGGCCTGACCAAATTTGCCCTACTAGTATAAATGCCACCTTGGGACTCCCTTGAAAAGAGCCTTCTAGCCTAGTGGGACCAACCCACACAAGAAAGGATAAATAGATGAATAAATTCAGTGTGCTGACTTGTTGGTCCTGTAGACAGCTAACATATACAAGAAGTTTTAATCATCGATCTGCATGGAAAACTTGTGTAAAGAACAGGTTACTACTACTACTTTTAACATTAATAATCAAATGGCAACCACAAATTAGCTAATGCGTGGACAGGTGCCTTGATAAAGTTCACATTCTGGTGATAAATGAAAACAGGAGGAGGAGTTGTCTCTTTCGGCTTTTCCCGGTTAGGGGTCGCCACAACAGAACTCCGGTCCGCTAATGATTGGCAGTTGATTTTTACATGCCGAGTTGCCAGCCCTGACACACAACCTTCAACGAAGGTATGTCCATTCATGCATGCCTCCACACAGAAGACACTCTAACTGAGAATCGAACCAGACAGCGTCTTACTAAGAGGCGATATCTGAAAATTGACTTCCAAATCAATAATCAATGACGCAATCTTAATCAGGTGTATGTCTTTGCAAAAAGTCCTAACTATATTTTGTTTTATTTCTTTGCTTAGTTTATTTGGTGACTGGAAATGTCTAGCAGGGCAAACAGTGCTCTGTCTCAAAGGAAGCCAGAGGAGAAAACTTTCCAAGTATACAAAATCAACATTTCCACACTAACATGATACAGTTGTAAAATGTACACTTACTACCAACATGAGACAGCTGATCAATACAATGACTTACAAACAGAAATTGAAAAATAACATAATTATGTTACAGCCAAGATGCAAAAAGAACATAAGACTGTTGTGAATTACATATTTTTTCAAAATGGCAATGTTTATACTTAACGATATATACTCTACAGTACCAGTGAGATGAAGAGAAGCATTTAACAGAAAATAAGAAGGAAAGGTCAGTGGTGTAATGCTAGCTAACTGAAGTGTTACAAAGGCAGAGGGCAGCAGGTAGTCTGAAACGTTAAGGAAAAAGATTTTAGAATTTACGGTAAAAATAGTACATTTAACATATCAAATGATTTATAACACACAGGTTTGGTATTCAGGTTGACATTGGCCTTTTTATGTTATACAGTTAGTATATATACATTTACTACATCAATAGATAATAAAATATGTTTATGTAATGCATGGGACATTGATGCTTTAGAATGCTAAATAAGTCTTTATATTTAGAGAGAGAGTGCGTAAATGTCTTTATAAACTGTTTTACAGTATTTAGAGGTGGGTGCTGAAAACAAGTTGTCCCTGTAAAGATTTAAAACTTTTGCTGCAACTAATTCATTTTTGTGTCTGACAGACCTCTTTGGGTTATGCATTTGTACTAATTTATTTAAGGCGGGGCATTTTTCAGGTTTATTCAGTACATTATGAACAACTTTAAGTTCAATTAACATTACATTATTCTGAACTTCTAACCATCCTAATTTGTACAAAGTAAACTTTCCAATCTATATTGAAAATGAGGTTTTTAAAAAAGTCAGAGGTAACTTTTACTTATTCACATAATGATGTCCATGTTCTGTATACCTGCAATTCCTGTGGTCTGTTTTCTTGTGGCTATTTTACATTTTTCTAGAAATCTGTATCATCAAATATCACACACTCTTATGAATGTATGTAAAATCAGCAACCATTTTAGAGGGAATCTAAAATGACTGCAAACAAACAAAACTAAAACTATGTTTTGCCGGGGGCAAGCCCCCCAACCCTGTTAATTATGTAGATCAACTCCAAGATTGCACAAAAGAAGGGTAAATGCAAATCCCCTTACTACTCCACAATGCAATCTTATACAATGTGTAGAAACAGCAGAATGGACTGAACCACTCCCATCTAGAATTTTGTATGCCAAAATGATCAATTTTGTTTGCTGAAATCCAAGATTGGCCACTAGACCTCTGTCTTTTTTGGCAATAAAAAGAATCCTGAATAAGTTGCAGACTCTTTCTGGTGGGGGGATCTCTTGGATGACTCTTTTTTCTAGCAGCTTCTTTTTCTTTAGTTTTGCTGATTCCCTCTAACTGGGTGGAGCATCAAGGATTTTGTTTGATACTAGTCGGGTTGGATGGGAAAATGGTATTATATAACCTCTGGATATTATCCTCAGCACCCATGAATCCTTTGTAATTTCTAGCTAGACTCTCTGGTGCAGAGATAAATAACCCCCACCTGCTTCTCTTCCAGAGAAGAACAGTTGGGCTCCTTTCAGGAGTACTGATAGGATCTGCCAGAGAAGGAATCCTTAGGTCCCTGATTATGCAGACTACCACTACCACAGGGACCACGTCTTCAGATGGAGTTCTCCCCCTGCCTCTGGTGAAACTATCTCCATGTGGATCTTGGAAGGGACCCTGGGATTTTTTGAACCACATTTTCCATCTGCCTCATTGGTTCCTAGAAAAGGTCTGTAGAGGATCTAAAAACATATGCCCACAATAGACAGGATTTTCCTTTCTTGCTCACACCTTGAGTGTATGTCTTTTACTTTGGGGTCAAATAAGGAGGTTTTGTCAAAGTGAGCATTAATGACGGAAGATTTGAAGGGTTCCACAAAGTCACATAAGCGCATCCAGACATGTCTCCTGATGGAAATGCCTGAACCCGCCACCCGTGAGGTACCTTCAGCCATGTGGGAGATAACCCTCATGGATGAATTTGAAACAGACTGAAGGGTGGCTAACTGCAAGGAAATAGTACTCTACCTGGGAGGATATAGTCCCAGAGAAGGATTTGGAAAGTTTCTTAATCAAATCCCTCTGGAGTATTGTAAAATGTGCCAAATAACCTGCAGGCAAAGGTCACTGAAGCACACACATGCTTGCTTTCTGAACCTGTCTAGTGCCCTAGACTCCCTTTCAGTGGTATGGACAGAGGAACATTGTTCTGCCAGTTCCTTCTTAGTGGCTGCTGCTATGGCATGACATAGAGTACTCTTTTACTTCTGCACAGTCTATTCCTTAGGTTGTGTCAGGATCCCTTCTGGTCTCTTAGAAATTGGCTCAAGTCATGTCAAGCTCCTTCCACACCCATCGAGAGACTAGATCAATGAGCTTAGTGATGGATGGAGTCACCCAGGAGGTTGATGGACCATCTTAAAAGGCCTCCAGGAACACCAACACCTCCTGGGAATGGTTATTGGGGGACCAATCACCCCTTTCTTTTAGAGGTGCTAAGATGTCTCCAAAAGAAAAATCATCAGGTGGTGATCTGAGGGACCCTCCCCTTCAGCAAAGTCGGTGTTCTTGGTCACAGACTCTTGTAAAGAGTCCATGTGCCTCCTTTTGCACTTCTTCCAAGGAACCTTCCTGGTGTGATGTTCTGGTGAAGTATCAGAAGAGATTACTGTATCCTGCTGGATGGTCTGGAGACTGCTTTGGGCTGGCTGTCCCACTGGAATGGATGACTGAGGATCTAGACAGAATCAAATGGGATTGGGGAGTTGCAGCCAAAGAGGGAAGAGAAGTCTGAACTCTGGGAACAGAGAAAACTCTCTCCACTACCTCAAAGGCAAAAAGCCTTAGAGAAAGAGACAATGACAGATCCAATAAGGCAGGCTTTTGAACACTGGTTTCCTTCACCCTGAAGGCAAACTACTCGAGGAGAAAGCTGGAGCGAACTGTCCAGTGCTGCAGCTCCAAGGGTAGAGATGGCTCTGACAACTTTGGGCTCGAATCCGACACCCTAGAGTCAGTGTCGACACTATGCCTCCGAGAGTAATCCAGCTTCAAAGTACTCAGCAACAGACCACACCAAGAGACCATCAGAGTTTCCAACAACTTTGGATCTGAGGTAGAAGAATCCAGGACTGTCAGATCCAATGGTTCTGAAACCAAACAGTGGATCACAGAAGGAGCTAATAGCATAAGTGTAGCAGTAACAAGGGTCTCTGGACCTGATGGGGTTGGAGCGAGAAGAATTCCTATTTGTATCTGTATCCTGAGAAATGTCCTTATCATCCTGTCTACATCTGCTTCAGTTAGGCTCTTGGAAGATCAAATGGGTGAGGTAATGAATGAGGGTCTTGAGTAGTGCCGAGGAGATTGTTCCAAAAAAGGACGTTGGGAGCTGAAAGATGATTGGATCTAGCAATAATTGTGGTGAATGAATTCATGGTGATTTATCAGATCTAGATTTCTGATCTGAAGCCATCAGATCTGACTTTTTGGCTTATTTTTGAGGAAGCTCTGATAGCAGAGCTGAAGTAGCAGATGTTGTCAGACATGGAGATCTCTTACAAGATACTTTTGTATGAGACTCTCCTTTTTTGTCTAAACTTTTGATGGTTTGAGCCCCAGAGGCTGTAGATGCAGGTTTGGAGGGTGGCAAGCCCCTAAGAATTAACTTATTCTTATGGTCGATTAAAGCATAGGTATTAAATCCTTTACAAATATCACAGTTGGAATCCAGGTGTGAAGGCCCTAAGGAATACATGCACTTCAAATGTGCATATGAATTGAGTATTTTGTGACTGCAGATCATGCGTTCTTTTAAAATCTGAAGGTTTTTCAGACATAATAAAGCAGAAAAAAGGAGTAATAAAGAACAAGTTAAGAAAATCTTTGTAAAAAGATAAGTATGAAAAAGTACTATACAGGGGCAGGATACCAGTGTCTCTACTGAGTCTTCTTAAAGGGAAAAAATAGTGAAATCTTACAAATAATTAGAGTTAAAGGGAGGAAAAAACAGCAAAATATATAAACTTATTAGAATTATGTAAAACAAGCAACTAACTCTCAAAAACTATTAAAGCTCACTCAAGAGTTCAGCGACCACATCAAAACACCACATAGTAAGGTGACTGGGGCATTATAGGTAAAGGGAGTTTTCAGTTTCTATGATCTGGAATAAACGGCCAAATTGGACTCAACATTTGAATAATGAATGAAAATGACAACATCAGATACAAAGTCAGGGTGCCTTCTGTGCGCAGTCTGCATGTCCTCCCTGTGCTCCATTTTCCTCCCACATCCCAAAGACATGTTGTAGGTGGATTGGGCACTCTAAATTGGTCCTAAGCGTGAGTGCGTGCATGTGTGTGCCTTCCGTGGAAGGCTGGGCGCCTGGCTGGCAACTCAACACCGTAAAACTACACTGCCAATCATGAGCAGACAGGTGATCCACTGTGGTGACTCTAACCGGGAAAAGCCGAAAAAAGAAGAAGATACAAAGTCAGCTCTCTTGCTAAAGCTCCTACAATTTATTAACATTGAAATGACAATCTAAGTGAAAGTAAAGTATATAAGAGCAAAAATCAGCTACTGCTTATTTTGGTTCTAACTGATGAATGCATTTGCTACCAAGAGTGTGTGTGTGTGTGTGTGTGTGTGTGTGTGTGTGTGTGTGTGTGTGTGTGTGTGTGTGTGTGTGTGTGTGTGTGTGTGTGTGTGTGTGTGTGTGTGTGTGTGCAAAGCAAGGTATATGGATCAGGTTACTACCCGTATGCATTTCATAATTATATGCAGCAAACTTGCCCTCAAGCACCACAATAAAATGTTCACCTATAAAGTAATCTTTTCAAACCCAGCAATTATTGCTTGATACCGTTACCGCTCACTGCCATTAACAGACAGTGATGATGTGGACACATTGTGCTGGTGCAGTAAAAGTGACACAAGGAGTAGGGACAACAGTACAGTCTGTTAGTGGTACAAACTCTTTCCCCATATCAGTGCTTCACACACACTTTCATGAGCATTGCTAAACAGGCACAAAGTGGCAACATTATAGAAATAAGACTGGCAAGGAATCTGTAATGTTTTCACTGTTACTGTATCAGGGCTTTGAAGGCTAGGCATGGTACAAGAAATCTACATCAGCATGCAGTTAATAAGCTGACTGCAATGCCTTAAATTTGATTCTTTTCCCCAGGCCTACTCAGCATGCCTAGATTCCCATTTAAGGCTGTTTCTTAGATACTGGACCACCGTTGTTACGAAGCATTTTCAAAAAGTGCCAGTAAAGCAAGTAGATAGTGAGAATCTAGATAATATAGTACTGATCTGCGTGGCTGGTAAATATAAGGAATACTGTAAATCAGAAGTCAGAGAAGCTTATGACATCTGTTTCTGCATCTATCTGCTCCAGTCTCTACAGGGATTATCCTAGTTTTATAAACAAAAAATAAAGCCTCAAGCAATAAAACAACCAGAGCAAAAAAAACACGGTAGCACTGGATGCAACACAGCAGAATATCCAATTTATTATAAGTAAGCACATTCAAGGGTTCACCTCTTCATCAGACTTAGATAAAAATGATTTAAACAACCACATTAAATAGCATTCCAGTTAACATTAATTACTTCAATTAAAAACAATTAAATTATTTAAATCCATATGTAACATTTTTAAAAAACATCACAGCATACATAAACTAAAAACTAGTGTCTCAACTGTTTCGCTTTCAGGAAAGGTTTAATGGAAATCATATTATTCAAACCAAGCGCTTTATCAGCGTGCAGTAACATAATCCATTTTTGTTCAGCCGCCTCAGTAATATTCCTCATATCTCCTCCACCTTTTCTGACTGCAAGTATTTCCAAGACCAGGAACTTAAACATATGCTCACTACCTTCATTCTTGATGTGCATAGCCAACTCACTACTTTCCTTTTTATTTCTTATATCCCTCATGTTCAAGTATCCTGTCTTTGAACTGTCAATTAGTTATGCCAATATAATATGAAAAACATTTGACACAATAACTCAAATGTATTACATTCACTGTTTTCCAGTCAGCATAGTGAGAAGGCTCTATTCTGAAGCCTAGCTTAGGGTGTACAAAGTTAGTACCTGTGTGTATATATGCACAGGCAGTACAGCTATATATTTTTTGTTTATATTCGTTCTGGTGTTTATGCCTCAAGTGAACATGGCAGAAGGTATGATAGAAGGAATTTCTGAACAGATATCCAATCTTATTGCTAAAACTTCAAATGAACTGTGCACACATTCGTTGGAACATTTTAACACTTTGTTGAATCACAGTAGTAACCCTCTACTGCAAGTGGATATATCTTAAGCGGCTGCAATGGCAGCACTTTCATTTAGAAGCCTCACTCAAACAAGGTGTTGTACCGAGAGGCCTGAGATTCTTAATCATGCCCACGTATAGGCAAACCTATCCAGAGCTGCTTAGACAATGGCAGTTGATCAACCTCGAATGTAACGCAAGGTATTTGCAACTGCTTATTGATTTTTTTCACCCACAAGAGGAAGAGCTAATATCTGAAATCAACAGCTTACAGAATGATAATTATTCGCCAACTGTGTTAGGTGATAAGATGGATACCCTGTATGAGAACATTCAGAACTATGAGAAAAGTTTGCAAGTAACCAAAGTCAGAAAGTTGCAGAGAGACTTTGGTGACTTCAGGAACGGCAATGTTTTCTCGTGGAATAGAAGCAGGAATGATACATCCCCTATACAGCATGGGGGTGTGGTTGCTGAGACTACCAGCAATGTTAGTAATGATTCCGCCCCTATTGTCTCTGTGGAACACTTCCTGCCCCTCCCACTTAGAAGTGAGCCGGAACTAGGAGGCAACGTAGTGGTAGCACCACTTGTAGTGGATTCTCAGTTGGGGAATGATTCTGCTACAGGTAATAGGAACGTTATACGTAGCCTGGTATCAGGAAATGGCCATAAGCATGAGGAACAGGTTGTTAAACCTAAGGAACACAGAGTGCAATGGTCGAATGTTGCTGCTTTTAGCAGTAAAGACTCTAACACCAATGACGTCATTTTTTATCAAACAAACCATTCCCGATCGGGGAAAGTCCAGGAGTCGATTGAGAAACCAAAAAGCAAGGAGAATACAAAGTACAGAGGATTGGAAAAGAGGGGGCAAAAGATCCAAACAGGTTTGATTTTTAACATTTCAACGTATGAATTGACTGATGCTCAGAGACTGTTATTGAGCAAAGGGCTCAGCTTTATACTGGCTAGAAAAGCACAAATATCTGATGTTCTTAAAGATTTAAGGCTATTTGCCAGGACATTGACATTGCATGTGTTTTTTAATAATGCAAATACTACTCAATCGATTTTTAAAAAACCCAGTGTGTTTGTTCCACCCAGCAATGCTATTATTGATACCTTTGTGGAGATCTGTGATAAACAGATCAGGGATAGTTTTGATAGTGAAGACAAACATAAACTCTACCACAATATGTCTAAAGAAGAGTATGATGCACTGAAAGAACTGAGAGAATTAGCTTCCATAGAAGTTAGACCCGCTGACAAGGGTGGAGGTATAGTTATTTTAGATAAGGAGCTGTATCACAGACAAATGTATGTTCTTTTAAGTCAAAGTGATATCTATGAATATATATCAGTAGCTACTGTTAAAGCTGTTATGGATAGAATAGCATTTCTGATCTTCGATCTACTAATAACTAACATGATATCAGAGCCACTCTTTGAATACTTCTCAGTTGAACATCCAGTGGTGCCAATTGTATATGGTTTGCCAAAAGTTCATAAATGTCTTAGTACTCCACCCATGCAACCTATAGTCTCTGGCAGAGGCTGGGCTACGGAACCCCTAAGCATTTTTGTTGAAAATAACTTACATCACATACTAGAAGAGTGTGAGACTGCTCTAAGGGACACTAAAACCTTTTTAGAGTTAATACAAATGAAATGGAAACCTGACTATTCTGAATGTTATTTTGTTACTATGGACATTGTATCCCTGTTCACGGTCATACCGAATCAATGAGCGATTGATAGTATTAGTGAACTACTGCATAGCAAGGGGATTAAGGGTGATAAAATACGTTTGATTTGTAGCCTATTGGACATTATTTTAAATAACAATATCTTTATGTTCAGTGATGAATACTACATTCAAAAGGTTTGCCAACAGTTACACCAACCTTTCATTGCTGCAATGGGAAACAGAGTTTATACTTTCTAATATGACCTATGCCAACTCTGTCTTGTGGTACACTAGATTTTAGGACGATATTTTTTTTCTTATGGCAAGTAACTGAGACAAGATTAAGAGAGTCTATCCACTATTTCAATACGACCACTGATTTTCTGAGATTCACATACAATTATAGTTTAAAACAGGTGGAATTTTTAGATGCAACTGTTAGTAAGCATTCACTCAACACTGTTAAAACTAGTTTGTATAGGAAACCGGTTAGAAAGAATAACCTATTGCACAATACAAGTATGCAATATAATAAAAGGACATGTGGTCAGTTTGATGAGATTACATAATGATGATGCAGAGCTGAATTCAGCTCTAGAGTACCTTAAACTGGATTTTATGGAAAGGGGTTATAAAAGTAAAGATATGGACAGGTACATTAAAGAGGCATGGAAAGATAGACATGGTAGGTGTAAACCATACTTTACCAACAATGCAACAGTATGTGACCCACATATAGGTAGTGTTGTTGAGAGTAGTGAGATGCTACGACAGATCACTAATGAGAGTAGTAACGATTTGAAAATAACTGACATACGCTAGTAATATAAATATGATCTGCGATGTCATCAATAAGAACTGGAATATACTCTCTACTTTGGATGGGTTGAAGGGGATAGTAGGAGACAAACCTAAGTTTAGCTTTTGAAATAAGAAGACACTAAAGAACCATCTTTGTTATAAATCTAGTTTAAATAGGACTACTCTTAGATCAGATAGAGTAGGTACATATACATGCAGGAGTTGTACTGCCTGTGCATATATACACACAGGTACTAACTTTATACATCCTAAGTTAGGCTTCAGAATAGAGCCCTCTCACTATGCTGACTGGAAAACAGTCAATGTAATATATTTGAGTTATTGTGTCAAATGTTTTTCATATTATATTGGCATGACTAATCGACAGTTCAAGACAGGATACTTGAACATATGAGGGATATAAGAAATTAAAAGGAAAGTAGTGCCTTGGCTGTGCACATCAAGAATGAAGGTAGTGAGCATATGTTTAAGTTTCTGGTCTTGGAAATACTTGCAGTATGAAAAAGGGGAGGAGATATGAGGAATATTACTGAAGAGGCTGAACAAAAATAAATTATGTTACTGTGCGCTGATAAAGTGCCTGGTTAATATGATTTCCATTAAACCTTTCCTGAAAGCGAGACAGTTGAGACACTAATCTTTAGTTTACGCATGCTGTGATGGTTTTTAAAAATGTTACATATGGCTTTAAATAATTTAATTGTTTTTAATTGCAGTAATTAATGTTAATTGGAATACTATTTAATGTGGTTGTTTTAAGTCATTTTTATCCAAGTCTGATGAAGAGGTAAGCACTTACAATAAATTGGATACTCTGCTGTGTTACATCCAGTGCTACGATGTTTTTTTCATTCTCCTCATTTTACCTCTTTGTATTCTTTTCTTTTTGTTTTTTAACTTCCTTTCCTTACCCCTTAATTCATACTACACCTCCTAAATACAAACACAATTACCTGATCCTAATAGCAAATGCATAGGTTCATAGGCAAGTACTAGGCAATGAGCCCACAGATTATTACAAATTTTTTTTTAATTTATATTTGTTGACCGGACTAGTCTAACTGGATATATATCAATTTTCAGTAGAGGCCCGGGGAAAAAAGCTCCAAGCATGAACAGTGAGAAAGTTTACAATATATACAAAGACACGTGAAATCACAGTACAGAGGCAACATTGGTCAAAAGAAAATTATAACAATAAAATTATAAACTATAAAAATTATACTAAACGCAATAGTAGGTATGAGCAAAACCCAATTAAGAGAGAAAAGCCATTATATTTTATCCTGTTGCTGACAAGAAAAGAGTAGTAACTAGATTTGGAGGCATAGGTTAGAGGAGTAGGGAAAGGGGTAAGAGCAGGAAGGGAAAGAGATATCAGTCTGAGTTAGCACATGGACAAAGCCAATGACTTTTAAGATGTTCTTTAAGATGTTTTTTAAATAGAGAAGTAAAAGCAAGGGTTGATAATTCCGAAGGAAGCTGATTCCAGTTTTTACCTGTTGTGTTTGCGAAAAGTGAGTCACCAGCTTTGTTGTTGGATTTAATCGAGGAGACTAGGAGCTTATTAGCAGAGCGTAGTGTAGCTATATTTTTATATGGTGTAATCAGATTAGTGAGGATAGGGGTGTTGCTGGGGTGGTATAGGATCTTTTGAGTGACAAGTAATTGTTGACAGAGTATATGGTTATGCAGTTCTAGCCATCCAAGTTGTTTGAGGTTGAGGCAGTGGTGAGTTTTAAAGGGGGAGCATGTGATGTATCTAGCAATGCTATTATAACAGGTGGAAAGTTTGGAGAGGTTGTTTTAAGATAGGTTAGTATATATAGCAGAGGCATAGAAAAGGGTAGAGATGAGGTGGGTCTGGGCAATAGTTTTCCTGGCAGAAGGGGTAAGGAAGGGTTTAATTCTATACAGGGTACCAAGTTTTTTGTTAACTGACTTTATGGTGGAGTTGATGTGGTCATCGTAGTTGAGAAGATTATCAAATGTTACACCTAGTAGGCAGGTTGTAGTATCTGGGGTTATGTTGGTAGCATTGTTAGAGGTTACAGAGAAGAATGGATTAGGTGATTTAAGAGTTGGAGTAAATAGCAGTAGTTTTGTTTTTTTGGGATTTAGGAGGAGGTAGTGTTGCATAAACCAGTTTTCAACATTATGAAAAACAGTTTGGGTGAGAGACTGGAGAGAGGCTATATTCTTAGATGTACACATTAAGGTGGAGTCACCTGCATATTGAATGCAGGTGGCTTGAGGTAAGTTCATGTGTATATCGTTAATGAATAAGGAAAAAAGAAGGGGACTTAAGATAGAGCCTTGGGGTACCCAAATATTTACTGGAAGTAATGTAGACAGATTGTTATCCCAAAGTACTGCTTGCTGTCTATATTCTAGGTACGACCTAAACCATTGTAATGCTTGTGGATTGAGAGAATGGGCCTTTAGTTTGTCTAGAAGTAAGTTATGGTAAACCATATCAAAGGCTTTTGACAGGTCAATAAATAGTGCAGAGGAAAAAAGAGTTATTGTTACGATTTTTATTTATAGAGTTGGTGAAGAATAGGGCAGTCGTGCTATGGAATGGTCTGAAGCCATGTTGGCAGTTTGCTAATAGGTTATTTTGTAATAGGTGGTTAAGTAATTGTTTGTGAATACATTTTTCCATTATCTTAGCTAATGTGGAGAGTAAGGCAATAGGTCGAAAGTTAGAAAGCTCAATAGAAGATCCACCTTTATGTAGAGGGATGATGTGGGATACTTTCCATATGGTAGGGATTTTGCCTTCTGAGATAGTTCTGTTAATAAGGATAGAGATGGGATAGTCTATGGCTTTTGCGGCAATTTGTACGTATTCAGATGGGAGACAGTCAGCAGAAGTAGTGCAAGGTTTCAGTTTCTGAAGTAGCTTACAGATGAGAGATGTAGGTACAGGTTGTATTTAAAGGTAGGAGATGATGTCTTGGAGGTATTTAGTGGGGAAGCAGTAAAAGGAGGTAAAGAATTGGCTAGGGTTAGAATGGCTTCTGTAAAGTAGTTATTAAAGGCATCAGGAATATGGTTGGAGTTATTATGATTGAAACCTGATAGGGCAGGAGTAGTAGAGTGACCTGGCTGAAGAAGTTTGTTTATCCCTGACCAAAATTTTTGTGGAGTTTGTTGGTTAGTTTGTTGGAGGTGAAGGTAGAAGTCTTTTTTGTCTCTAAGAATATTCTTCTTGGTGGCATTTCTTAACTGTTTAAAGTGGAGGTGATCTGATGGACATTTGGTGGCTCTCCATTTAGCCCAGATTTTATTTCTGAGGAGCATCTTTTGCCTAGTTTGTTTTGTGAGCCATGGGGCAGATTTGGTTCTTATTCTAGTAGAGCGATAAGGTGCATGGTAATCTAGGATTTGAAGAAAGTTAGTGTTAAAGTAGGTCACAGCCTCATCAAGTTCAAGATGGGTCAGTGGTGACCAGTCACATGCTTGCAGTTTGTTTAGGAAGCTGTCTGGATTAAAGAATTTTTTTGAGCGGGAGGTTTTGAGATTATGGTTATTTGGGATATGGACTTTTTGTCTAATAATATAGGTAAGCATATGGTCGCCGATATCGTCAGGAAGGGTTCCTGGAGTATAAGTTTTAGGGTGGCTGTTAATAAGGATCCAGTCAAGAGTAGTTTCCTTACTGCTAGGTTTGTGGATTCTAGTAGGAGTGGTTATTAATTGTGAAAATCCAAAGAGATTTATGTGATTAGTAGGTTTAGGGGAACTGCAGGTAGCAAAAACAAAATACATATTCAAAAGTACTCTTCAGCGTCAAGGATGGCAAGAGGCGATAGACCAGGGGGTGTCTGAGGCTGCCTATCCACAATGATCTTGGTTTAACATGAAAGTGGCAAATGTGGTACTCGGCTTATCATGTAGTAAGT
Organism: Protopterus annectens; assembly: GCF_019279795.1. Taxonomy (NCBI): domain Eukaryota; kingdom Metazoa; phylum Chordata; order Ceratodontiformes; family Protopteridae; genus Protopterus; species Protopterus annectens. The sequence goes on along the minus strand of NC_056726.1, from coordinate 548,913,478 downwards.
GTTTGTTCCAGAGGTGAGGGACATATCAGGATATGATTCGATCCCACCAACATGTTTTATATATAAGCTGACGTAGCAAGTATCTTGGATACCATTTATCCTATTCTTTGGCTTGAAAGATGAGACACAAAATTTCCTTGAGGAGAAGACAAGAAACTATACAGAGAGAGGGCTGCCAGTTTGTCTGCATACCAAAGATTTTTGAGGCCCCACATTTTTTAGTTATGAATCTCTGACGGTTCTCAAGCTAAGTGGACATTTAGAAGAATACATGCCAAAAGGTGTATTATATTCACTAATGGGTCTGACAAAATATAAGTAAAGAGGAATTAAGACTTCTTGGATCTAATGGAGATGCTTTGGGAAATCAGATGAGCCAGACAGAATGTTTTATGAACTACTGCAGAGATATGTTGGCTATAACATAAGGAATTATCAACAAGATAACCTAGATTCCATAGAACATTGCTTGATTAGAGGGGTGTATCACCTTTATGTTAAGTGAAAATGTTTTGTTTACCAAAAAGAACTAAACTATAAATTTTCATATTTAATTTGAGAACATTGTCCTTGCACCAATTGTTAAAACTGTATAACCCATGCTGGAACAGATGTGAATCAGTGGAAGACTGAATAACAATACCCAATTTATAGTTGTTGGCCAACTTAGTTAAATACAGACCAGAAATGTTAGCCTGAAGAACTGAGAAAAATATAAATAGGAAAGGACCCAACACTGAGCCCTGTGACACACCACTGGTAACTTTTTTGCTTGCAGAAGAGGCATCTACAGCACAAACACATAGGTTCTATCAGACCAATTAGCTATCTAACAACATAAGAATGTATAGTCTGCGAATAACATCTGCATGGGGAAGTGTGTCAAAGGCCTTGGCCAGGTTTAGATATGCTATACACATTGCACAACTGTTATCTGCTGCTTTGGTTATTTTTTCAAAGAAATTAAAGAGGTTAAAGAGGCAGGGCCTTTCTTTGTCAGGGCTGAAATGACGAAGTCCAGGCTTACCAGGTTAATGAGGTCTGAGCCCATACACTCCATAGCTTCACATATGAGGCTAGTGAGACAAATGAGTCTACAGCTACCAGAGCTTGCCCTTTGGGACACCTTGTGTAATAGCATGACGATGGCTGTTTTCCAGGCTTCAAGGGTGTAGCCAGAGGAGAAGCTTAAATTAAAAAGGTTAAGTAGGGATTTAAACAGGCCATGACAGGCATTGATAATAAGGTAACCTAGTACATTATCGAGACTCATCAGTGAGGTGTTCCTAGCTTTTGAGAGGACAGAGTAATTAAAGGGAGTGGTTGGGACTATGGAATATGTGAAATGACTAAAACTGTAGGCAGAGTAAAATTTGCACAAAAGTTGTTAGCTTAGAGATTAGCCATTTCCATTGGGTCAGAGTATACAACATTATTGTGGACTTGCTCCAAACATTGTTGGAAGTTAGTTTTTAACTTCTTGATAAAGATAGAGAAATATTTGTAGTTATTTTCAGTTTTATTGGCTATTTTAAGTTCATACTCCGCTTTCAGATTCCTACTGGTTCCTGTAAGCTCTTTGCTAGATTGATTAATTGTGCTTTTAAGATAGGTAGAATTTTATTTATCCTTTTGTTGATCAGGTTAGTCTCACTAGGCTAGGATCCTCTATTCAGGACAGACACTAAGTGTTATTTATACTACTAGGGGAAATCTGTCCAAAGTACTGGGGAATTTCCCCTACTCATTACAACCAGAGGTTTTGCACAAAGCTTTCATTCTTTGTGCAGTTGTGGCTGGGAAGGACTTGTGTGCATGAGGCATCATGGTGGACATTTTCCAGAAAAAAAGAAAAAGTTTATTTGGAAGAAGAACAGGAGAATGGAGCAGATTCTGAAGTTATGTTCCAGCAAAACTTGTTTGAATCCAGTGGCATGACAAATTGAGGAAATTGGTATGCAAGATCAATGCGTTATTACAACCCTTCAGTTAAGCAGGGTTACAAAATGAATTATTAAAAGCGTGGTATACCTAGAAAAACTGAAGGGTGGAAAAGAAGTATCCTGGGCAGAAATCATCAGTATATTTGATTTGGAGAAGAATATGTGGAGAGTGAGAGAGAAAAACAAAAGGGAAAATGATAAAAATACTTTTGGAAAAGCAGTAACATAAAAAGAAAATATAGTATATGCCATGATGCTATTAATTTGGCGAAAATTTATGATAAAGGGGTATGGATGGGTGCATGGGATTGTACAATTATTTTGAGATGACAAATGGAAAAATATAGGATATAGCAAATTATGTTTTTGTTGATGGTTTGAAAGTTTTTTTAAGGTATGCAGGGCAACCTAATGTTTTTTTTTTTTTTTTTGTGGGCCAAATGAACTTATTGTACAAATTTGAAAATGGAAGATACAAGTTATATTGGGAGAATGGGTGAGAGAGTAAAAATTGTAAAATGAAATGCTGTAAGTGTAAAATGGTGTGACATTCATGGATGGATTTTAATGGAAACAATATTTATGTGATGTACAAGATGATTATCAAACAGAACAGGAAAATGAGGTAGAAAAAGAAGATGATGAATCGGGGCAGTGTGTGTGTGTGTGTGTGTGTGTGTGTGTGTGTGTGTGTGTGTGTGTGTGCAGAAAACAATGATTAAAACATTCTCCAAATGGAAAACAGAGAGGAATATGCATATTTATAGAGAACAAAGACAGAGAGAGACTAGTGCAGGAAGTGAAGTACAAAAATCTGGATGGTAGGTTGTTAATGGAAAAAATTCTGTTGGCAAAAGTGTCAAAGACAGAAAAAGGAAACTTAAAGAAATAAATTTAACAGATAAGAAAAGGAATGGTTATTAAATTATCACTTTAAACATTAATAGTTTAATTAGTGATGTAAGAAAATTATTTGTCTATGTCCATCAATACTGTAAAAAAATTAAGCTGAGGTTTGTTTTAACAAATGTTACTTTTTGACTAAAGACAAGAGAGGTAAATTTGAGATGCTGTTGGGAGGAGGATGGTTTGGATTTCTGGGTTAGAAAAATGTTCAGGGTTACTATTATTATATGCAAAAAAAATGAGGCAATGATACTAAGAAATGTGGTGGTAGTAACATGATTATCAGTAGTAGATGTTCACATGCAGGAACATGTCTTGAGAATCATTATGATATATGCATATACAAATAGCAAGAAAAAAAACTTGAAAAATGAAACTATGGTATTGTAAATATGGATTTGATTTTGATAGGTCATTTCAATTGTGATATTAAAAAATAAAATTTGTTGTGTGTATATGACAAATATACTTGGGGAAAAAGAGAAAATATAAGTATTGATGAAATAATATGAAAATGGAAAATAATTATGCGATTTCTTCAGATTCTTTAAATGAGTTGGAAGGAGGTACAATTAAGACTTTTTTTTCTAATCATGATGCTGTTTGGGCAAGAATAAATATGAATCCAGATTACATTAATTAGGAAATGGTGTAATAAATTAAATATCATTGATATCTGGACAATCTTTGAAGAACAAACAAAAATATTATGGAAAGAACAAATAAGATTTAGGTATAAACACTTGTGAATATAGTGGGTTGGAGACAGAAAGTAAGTCAAAAGAATTCATGAAATGACAGAAAAGGAATTTTTAAGCATAATGTAAAAAATATAAGAAGAAAGATTAATTATGGGAAACGGAAAGCAAAAAAGGGAAATACATGGAGATAGAGAAGGCAGTATATGTACAAAATAAAAAGATATAGATCTGTTAAGAAAACAGCAATATTTAAATACAGGGGATGAGAAAGGAATTATCTCATTTTGGGAAGGGGTGACACTGAAGGGACAAATTAATAATTGAACAAGTAAAGGTGAAAAAAAAAGTATTTATGTCAAAAGACAGGATAAGATTGAAAAAGTAAACATTTTTTAAAATACATATGGAAAAAAGGGAGAAGGAAACAAAATAGAGTGCAAATGTGAGAAATCTTCAGAGAAAGAGATGAAATGTTAAAAAAAATGAATATGGAAGAGTTGGAAAATACAAGGAGAATGGTTAAAGAGGACTCTTCACCAGATTAAGATAGCTTGGGTTACAGATTCTATAAAAAAAATGGGAGAGAATAAGAAAAAAAATTAAGATATGAAATGAATGGAGCGATCACAGTTTTAAGGAAAGTGATATATTTGAGGGCACTAAAAGATTAACTTAAAAGAAGGGAGAAAGAGCTTAAATAATTGCAGACAAAATATCTAATCGATACAGATAAGATTCTAATGAAGTCAATACAAATTATGATGGAAATGGTTTTGGAATGTACATAGAAAAGAGATTTATGGAGTTAAAATAATACATACAATAATACAATACTGTACATGTAACACTTTCGTCTTAAACGTTGTAAATATTTCTTCAGCTAAAAACTGTGCATCAATTCTGCACCATTTAAAACTTTTGCACAGGTCACATGACAATTTAAAACTCATTCTTAAAGGCATACCCCATGAATACATACTTTAAAAATATGCATATAATCTACATTCATACTTTCACATATAAAAATGAAACAATAAAATAAAAATTAGAAATAAAGATAAAATGTTCAAAACAATATCTTAATTCCTATGTATGAACTGCATAAGCATGGATCTTATAAATTCTCAGTGCTTGTATTCTTTTAATTTTTACAAGCAAGTTATCAAAGAGACTTTGTTTAAACCTGGGGCAATACCTGCACTGAACTGCAGCTGCCAATACAACTCTTTCTTCTCCAATAGTTGTCTCCAGGGTCCTCCTTCAGATTCATGCCCAACTTCTCTAACACTATAAATTTGAATTCATACCCCAGGCACTCATTGATATGTTTAGATAAGGCATTCATATTACAATTTTTCCAAATTTTGTATAGATGTTCATAGATCCTTTCATTTCATTTGCTCAGATTTATATCATGTAAAAACTGGGACATCCTTGATACAGACAAACCCCTCTTGTGTCACAATTAAACTTAGTCCTAACTTTGAACTGTTCCCCTTTTACTACAAAGGAATCGCTACAAAAAATATTCTTACAATAATTACAACTACCACATTTTGACATACGGAATATTTTTCGTTACTTCTCTCATTACTTTTCATAGATTCAAAAACACTCTTAAAACTCATTCCTTTTTTGTATATTATTACAGGCCTCTCTCCAACTTTCTCTTTTAAACAGAATTTTCATGCATGATACCTCAGTTCTTGTTCAAAACTCACTTAATAGAGTCATAGTCTAATGAAAACATGGTGATGAAACTACATATATAATCGACCCTAGATCTGGCCATTAACTCATTATTAATACCATGTTTGCTGACCAGTATTTCTGTGTTTCCCATATTGCCCTTCAAAATAGGCATAAAAAATGGTTTGTTCTTTTATATATCACCTCATTCACAGAACTGTCAATAAACTTTTCAGGGTATCCTCTTTTTAAAATAATATGCTGGCAGTTAGTGATTTTATGGAAGAATATGACAGGCTAAAGAATATGTTTTCAAAAACAGGATACCCTGAAAAGTTTACTGACAATTCTATGAATGAGGTGATATATAAAAGAACGAACCAATTTTTATGCCAATTTTGAAAGGCAATATGAAAAAAAAAAAAACAATGACGTACTGGTCAGCAAACTGCATTAATAATGAGTTAATGGACAGGTAGGTCTAGGATTGATTATAAATGTAGATTCATCACCATGTTTTCATTAGACTATGACTCTATTAAGTGGATTTTGAGCAAAAACTGGGGTATCATGAAAGAAAATTCTGCTTTAAAAGAGAAAGTTGGAGAGAAGCCTGTAATAACATTCAAAAAAGGAACAAGTTTTAAGAGTGTGTTTGAATTTATAAAAAGTAGTAAAAGAAGTAACAAAAAAATGATGTCAAAATGTGGTAGTTGTAATGATTGCAAGAATATTTTTTGTAGTGGTACCTTCATAGTAAAAGGGGAACAGTTCAAAGTTTGGGGTAAGTTTAACTGTGACACAAGGGGGGGTTGTCTATTTAGTTCTGTGTCAGTTTTTATGTGGGGAAAAACTGAGTGAAAACTAAACGAAAAGATCTATGAATGAAATAAGGAAACATTGTAATATGAATGCCTTATCTGAACATATCACTGAGTGGTCAGGGCATGAATTCATACTTAGTGTCAGAGAAGTTGGAAATAACTCCAAGGGTGGGGACCCTGGGGATTACTAATGGAGAGGAAAGAGTTGTAGTGGCAGCTCCAATTCAATGCAGGTAGTGCACCAGGTTTAAATGAAGTCTCCTCAATCACTTGCTTGTTAAAATTAAAAACATACAAGCATTGAGAATTTATAAGACCGAAGCTTATGTAGTTCCTACATAGGAATTAAAATACCAGTTTGAACATTTTATCTTTCTTTTTTATTTTTTGTTTCATTTTTATATGAAAAAGTATGTATTTATGGGGTATGCCTTTAAGAATGAGTTTTAAATTGTCGTGTGACTTTTCGAAAAGTTTTAAATTGTGCAGGATTTACAAACTATTTTGATCTGAAGAAGTCTTTACAATATTAAAGACGAAAGCACTTATGTGTGCAGTATTGCATTATTAAACGGCGACAGTTTTGCAGTGACCAGTTTTGGTCTGTGATTTCTTACTTTATCATTTGCTTGTCATCTTTTGTATAGAACTGAGCTACCACCAACTTAGGCAGATGGAATCTTGGTTTAACATCTCATCCAAAGGACAACACAGTCTCAGGACTGCAGTATCCGCTTAATGCTGCATTTTCAGCAATTCAGTCACCTGGAATGGGAAGAGAACCACAGCCAGCTTTCTGGTCCTCAAAAGTGAAAGGTGAGTGTGCTACCTGTTGTGTCACTGACACTGCATTTCTTTTTCACACTTGTGTCTAACAGAGTAGTGACACCCCATTATTTTACCCTTTAGCCAAATCCCAGTTTTTCACCCTCTTCTAGTCCAGTCAATTATCTGCTTCTGTCTTACATCAAAAGAAAGCTTTTAACTAATCTTGTTTTTATATCCCTTCTACCTACCATAACAGCAGAATTAAGTAAACTAGCAAATAGCTTACAGGAATCATTAGGAAGCTCAAAGCTGAGTATGAACTTAAAATAGTCAATAAAACCAAATCTAACTATCTTTGATCGAAAAGTGCTTTCAGTAACTGAGATAAGTTCATTTGTTTTATATACATAGTATTAGTAACCGCCAATGCTGCGGTATTATCGCAGATACTGTCAGACACCACCTGTTCTAATACAGGCCTTAGCTCACCCTGGTTGCAGATACATGAAAAAATAGTTTTAACTTAATGTCCTATCATTATTTAGAATGTTATACGGTTTGAATTTAACTGACACAAGGCAATCCTAGTACTGGAAAAACCAGGCTGATGACACAGCAAAGCACATCCATCTACAATGTTAATGGCAAGTACAATCAAAGATCAGGAAGTCAGAAGGAAAGGAGCAACTGATGTCTGACTCCCCTTTTCTGGAAGTGGGGGAGGCATGAAGGGCTAACCAGCCTGTATGCAAATATACTAACATGGCTGGCTGAAAAGACTGCTACAAGGAATCAAGCAATTATACATTCAGAATGACCTTAGCATTTCATATCATGCCAAGCAGAGAAAAGAGGGAAAGTGCAAGTCAAAGCATTAAATAAAATCTTGTGCATGTTCTAACGGGTGAGCCTCATTAGAGTCCATGCTTAGCTGGGGGGGGGGGGGATTACAAACTAAAATGATTTATCCATCTTTTCTTTAGGGGGGAAAAGATAAATATGAAAGTCCAGTTATAAAGATGACATATTTCATTTTTTATACAAAAATGTGGTACAGAGGTTACAGTACTACCGCTAAACAGACTTTGGTTCTCCAGTTCATTTTCCTAATTGAGGTATCTTTAATGATGAGACTACATGTCCTCGTTTTTTAATGGGTTTTCACCACATTTTCATTTTTTTTATTCCCCCATATTGCACAGTCATGTCCTAGGTGAACTGGGAATGGTCCAAATTGCCCATAGACACACTGCTATGTTTACTATGATAAGACAGGTATTCTATCCTGAATTAGTTCACTGCATTTTATGCTCTCCTACAACCCTAAAACTGATAAAGCATGCAGCAGTGAGTGAATGAATGAATGAAGGAATACCAGACATGTTTGACAGAAAACAGATATGAAGCACAACCATGTCTTTACCTGTCCAAATATGAAACCAGATAAAATACTATAAAAACAACCAGAAAATATAAAATATCACTACTGCACAATATTAAATTAAAATAAGTAAAAACTATGAAATACTAGGGAAAGTATTCATGTATATTATCATGCGAGCTGACAATGCCCGTATAACATGCAAGTCATAGCAGTCAGTGGGAGTGGAACTTGAAGTTTCTGCACCCCCAGGTTCAGCTGCAGTGCCTTTTCACGGCTACTTTTGTCTGCCAAAAAATGACAACACTGTTCTTTTTATCAAACTTTACTCCAAAGAATGTTTATACTTCAAAGAATTTTTATATCTAAAGATTCTAGTCATGTCTTCCTATCCTTGATTAGGTTAACTGCTTTGAAGAAATTTCTTTCATTTCATTTTCCATAACAGTTGAAGATGCACAAAGGAAGTGAAATGACAGCTATGCCAACAAAGGAATTGAATCTCTGCAATTCTGTTTTGAATCAGTCAAAGGTCAAGAGTTCAGTGCCTGACTCTAGCTTACAACATAAATTTTCAGATCTCTGTACAAACAAGATTCTTCCGTCCTACCACTTTCTTCACAGCTGCTATTAGAAATGCTATACGTCTTTTCAGATGTACATGCTCCCTTGGGAGGAAGAGGATCTCTGTCGAAAGAATCATACAGAATGGATACACCTTTGGACACAACTTCCTCTGACTTATTGTCAGAGGAGTTTTAACTGTGAGTCAAGAAACCTTCAAGTCTGACAATGGAAGTTATTTTCCAAGTGTGATAACTGTGGCATGATTTAACACGAAATATGTTTCATCTTCAAGCAGATTCAGGTGTGGGGTTCTATTTCAACTTTCCAAGTGCTTTGCAAATTCCCAGCCCTGCAGAAATGACGACAGCTGTAGAAACTGTCCCGGAGACAAATGGCTGTATTCCCGGAGTCACTTCAGAAATGCTTACAGGGAAATATTATGCACAATACTAGCCACATTTATAGTCTTATTTATGACCCCACTGCAGAATGCTCAACCATCCTTTCAATCAATGTCAAAATCAACTTCATATTGTCACATACACCTCTGTTAGTTTGTTGTTCAGCTTCAGTTTTACCAAAGTATAACTAGGGGATGCTCTCTGGCGATTTATGTAAAGGTGGAGACATGGATTCCTATTTTTCCAAAACCTTCCCTGTAATGCAATTGATTGCTTATATTCCTTCATGAAAGATGCTTGGAGCAAGATAAAAGATGGACATAAAGATGAGTCACTGTCATGTCTGGTTTATTTTTTCCTCAGCTGTGTCTGATTCTACACCACGACAGTAACGCCTGACTTATAATGTCGCTCTTCTACTGTTAAGTGGTGCATACCACAAGAAAAGGCAACATTAAGAAATGCTGCATTAGTTCTCAAAGTTTCAAACCTGCTAGCAGTTTGAATGCATTTTCATTTCCATTCATTTTATTAGCCTTTTTGGCTTAATTTCTAACTGAGAAGCACAGAAAAACTTCAGTGTTTTTTATACCAAGTAGAAGCAATTATTGTTGGCATTACTTTTTCAGGATCTAATAAAAGATGTGCTTTCTCATAGGTAAACAGTAGAGTTGGATCATGGTCAAATGGGGCCCTAGGCAGGCTGATGGATCACCCCCCCCCCCACTGCAGCCCCCACTTGGAACCCCCCCCCCCAAGCCATTCCAGTGACCCATTACTTGGCTATTTCTCTTACCATAAACACTGTTCAAACCTCACATTTGGTGTTAATTTAAAATTTTTATTTAAAATTTCATATCACAAACACTGAGCAATTTTCTAAACAAAATAATACAGTCTCACAATGAAAACAGACTTAGCATGAACAGTAAACTTCTCTGCCCTTGAAATTCAAATTCATTGAAACGGCACTGAAATCCCACATTCAAAGAAAATGCAATTGGCCAGTGGTGGAGAATGCTATTTTCAAACCACAGGCTCCTTTCACACATTTTAGGACCATGCACACATGCATGTGTTCTTTGATTCACCTTCTTGGTTGTATTAAATTGTATAATACAGCACCACATGTTAGTGTGCGTTTTAAATTTGTAGTTTTGAACATTTTTTCCAGTAAACAATAAAACAAAATGTATGAACCAATAATGACAAAACTACCTATTTCAAAACATTTCAACCATAAAAGGCCACTCAAACATCTGTCATTACAATCCACCAATATCAGTAAATATGCAAAATCTCTGCAGAAGTAAACGTCATCTGAATAATTCCACTTTAAAGAGATTTATAATTAATGAACAGGTTGCTGCTGAGAAACAATTTTACATTTCAGTGTTTCATGTACAAATTTAGTGCCTGCTGCCCTTGAATGAACCTGTATTGGATGGGAAATAGGAAATTCACCCCAGGGATCACCTCTGCAGCTCTGCTCGACAGTGGCACAGGAAAATACTTTTCTTGGGTGGTGAAAGCCAGAGTATCTTTTTGGCTAGGCTTAGATAGGCCCTAGGGCCAACAGCCTAGTACCTACCTATGAACCTATGAATAAATTGCCCATGTTACATTGAAAAAAATGGTAAGCTGGTAATACTGGAATATGCAATGACTGTCAAAGCCACAATAGGTTCATAGTTACTAAACATCTCATCCAAAGGAGGGCATGCTCAGGAGTGCAGCACTTCTACCCCTTTTAAAATGCACCGCGAAATCAGCATTCTATTTACATGGTGTGGGAGTAGAACCCACATTCTTCTACAACAAAGGCAAGTATGCTACCTTTTGTGCTGCTAACACTGCTTTCAAATTTTATAGTACAAACACTGATGATGTCCATTTGCTAAACAATACAGTTATACACTGAAAAAAGTCTTAGCATGAGCAACAGTAAACTTCTCTTCCCTTGAAACTCACAATTCCATGAAAATGTACCCTTGATGATAATCTGGCAGTTGGTGTAGAGGATTCATGCTCCTTACTCCTGTAATCAAGGTACAGGGTTTGAGGCTGAACAAGTTAACTAACCTGCTATCTATAACTGTGGCATTTTACACAAACAGTCCCCCCAGCTAGCGGTCTTCCCCAAGCCAGCAGGCCCTAGGCAACTGCCTAGGTTTCCTAGTGCTGAATCTGGCTCTGGTAAACAGTACTGAAAGGTCTTGAGATGAGATTCTGCATGATATTGTTAATTTCAAACACTGCTAAAAAACAAGGGAGAATGAAAACCTGAAAGCTTTTCTGCTGTGATCAAATTACTAAAGTTATGAAAAAAACTTTGATCTTTAGCACAAGTATTTAGAACATGTCACATGGCAGATTATCTCTAGTACAGATACTCAGCCCATGGCCCAAGTGGTAGATCATCTCTGGCATCAACATTCAGACTAAATGCACACTGGTACACTTTCCTTTGGAGGCATTAGCCACATAGTTTCATGTAGCAGATGAAAAGGTACAGGATTGACTTCCCTGGAGTGGGGTTAAACAGAGTCTACTACAGGACAACTCTCCAACAGCGGGTACAACATAGTCATGGGTACTGAAACTTTCAAAGGAACAACAGTGGTCAGATCTCTTCTAAGCAAGGGAGTGCATCCATAAGACCAAACATGCGTATTAGCACTGTTCTGATGCACCACTGCAAGTAAGGGCCATGAAAAATAAAAACTACATCTATCACCTTGCCACATACTTAGTCCAGCATTATTTTTTCTTCACACTATTACTCTCACTGTTATCCAATACATTATTTGAATCGTATTCCTTACTGCAGTGATTCCTCTTGCTTTGTGTTATAGTTTTCTTTGTAACCAATAACAACAGGAATAACACTGATTCTTCTAATTCAGTACATTATAAGTCTTCTTGTATCCTAGCAACATAAGCATTACTGTAAGCTTTATCTCTTTTTGTAATATTGCTGTCACTAAATTTTCTATCCCCCTCCATGAAAAGAAATAAACTCATACACGAACAACATATTTGGGCATATTACCCCAATACTCCACCTCCAACAATAGCGATCGACATTATTCACAAAAACAAAAATACTTCTAAATTTTTGTGGGGTATTAAAATGTGTGCACAAACACCTTCGTGAAAATATTCTAAACATTTGCAATTTATGAGCAATGCTATTTAAGAAACACATCCTGTAAACAGAAATAAGTTAAATAAATGCCATCAAGAGATGTATACACATGTAGAATCCTCATCTCATGAAGTGTGAACACTATGCTTCTGTGTTACTTACCCCATCCTTTTTATCTCTCTCCAGAGCACCGTGCAGAAACTCCAGAGACACCTCTTCATTTTCGTCAAGCCACTGTGTTACAAACTGTTCAAACCACCTGTGTAAAACAAAACATTTTGCAGTTACTGCTGTTGTTTGTAGACTACAGGATATATGCCTTTAAATTTTAATTAAGTCGTTATGGTGATGTCCATTTTATGTGGCCCACAGATGTTCTAGAGAATTCAGTTTGCAGTAAAGACCACATGGTCTCTTGTAGTTATTTATTATATTTCCTGACATGACATGAAGTAAAGTGGAGTAAGAATTTGCAGGAACTGGATAGATAGCCTTACTGACTTGATACTAAATCTGTTCAACCTCTTTCTCTCAACTGGGTTTGTACCCATGATGCTGAGAAAAGATATGGTCATCCCACTTCACAAAAGGGGGTCCATGACTGCCCCTGGAAACTGCAGACCAATTAGAGTAAAGCTGTGGAGCGCATCATAATTGATCTTATAAACAAGTACATTGGCAGTCTACAGTCCATGGACTTAAACCAGTTTGGGTTTGTTACAGGTAGATTCTGGCCCTTAACCTAGTGGACTTCTTTAAACAAGTCACAGATGCACTAAACACATACTGGCACACATCTCTCAAGTCAGTCTGGTGAAGACGTTTTAACATCACCCCACATTCTGGCATTATTGACAAGTTAATCAAACTAAACATAAACCCTTATGCAATGCACTGGCTTACAAACATAATTCAATATGTTAATGCAGGGGGGGTTATGCTCCCGTCTGAGAGTGTAGTTACTAATAGGGTCTCTCATGGGTCAGGGCTGGGGCCACTTCTGTGTAGTATGCACATCTCTGATGTTAAAGTTGATATCAGGAGCCTGAAGCTGACCAAGTTTCCTGATGACTGCAAACTTGAAGCTATCACATACTCTCCTGCTGACTCTTAAATTATCTAAAAGGGCCTAAAAACTACAAATAAGTGGTTTTAGGACTATGGCCTAAACCTAAATGCTAAGAAATGTAGTACTGTGTCCTTTGGTAAACATGTGCAATTAGGCACATAAAATACATATGCCAACCCACCACCCAAAACTTATACAGCCATTCGGGACATGGTTACTTTCATAACCAACGAACTATCCTTTTTCCATCCTGTATCTCTTGTTGTTAGAAAGTCCTTCTGTCTTGCCAGGTTGACTACCAGGAGAATGTCTTCTATGTTAAAGGAGGTTATTATCCCACTTCAATCTTTCCTTATCACACCCATAATGCCCCCTTCAGTATTTACCCGTCCAAAAAAATGCCTCAACCTGAAAAACTCAGTATTTCCTCACAAAGAAAATTAACAGTATGGCTTCCATGTACTATGCAGACAGCCTTAAATCACCATGTCTCTTCTCTTGTTTCTTACAAACTTTTGAAGGGGTACCTCTGCCTTGCCTACAAATCCTCTAATGATCCAGTCCTAAATGATCCCCTGTACACTGACAAAAAACAACCAAAAACAACCACTTTAAATAAAGAACAGTTGTGTGAGTAAAACTTTCCATAATATTAGATGTTATAACAGATCATTGTTACATTAGCCTATATGGGTCCTACCCACCACTGGATCTGGCCAGCTTCACAAATACAACAGAGTTTTCCCTGTTTGCCAACTGTTCGGAGCTCAAGGATAGCTCCATAAAAGTACATTTTGAATAGTAAAAGCATCAGAGCATTTTTAGTCCAGGAGGGAGACAAGAGAAGACAATGCTAGAAAACAAACCAAACAGCAACTATATGCAAAAAGGGATGGAGAAATCTATACCCTAGCAAAACCAACAAAATAAAAAATGGGAGCTGTGGGGGATGCTACTGTAACAGTGATCTATTAGAACATCTACTGTCACTGTACATTTTACTTTCACAACTGTACCATGTTCAAATACAGATCAATGCTGCAGGAGCCTAAGCTATACTGACCACAGCTTGGGGAAGAAAAAGGAAAAAGGGGAGGAGGCCAATTAATGAAGACTCTAAGAGCACATGGAGAATGTTCTTAGCAAAGCCCATTCTAGACCTGGAAAATGAACCCATTTTGTAGTGCTTTGCAAAGTGTGTACAAAATGTTGCTGACTCTAGAATACTTCTAGAGTCCACCCCTTTCCAGAGTGCCACAAAAAAAGCCCCTGTGGAATGAGTTCTAACCCTGCCTGGAGGTGGTACTATGGAAATGGCTTGTTTTCAAATGGGTTGTCCTTTCATACAGCTGATTAGCTTTCCTCAAGGTCTGAGTTTTTCTAGGTATTTTCTGAGCTACCTATGGATATCAAGAGTATGAAGCATCCTTGCTCCCTTGTTCTTAGATTCAGGACAGAAAACTGTGAGACATAGTCCAGCTTAAAGCACACTCTGAGACCACTTCAGGTGTAAAGGTAAGATAAGATAGGGTCGATGCATCATAAGATCTTGTAACTCAGGCAATCTCCTAGTAGATGTCAAAGGAGCAAGTAAAGCACTCTTCCAAGTTAAGAACTTCATTTTGTCTTCATGAGCTGGTTCAAATGGAAATTAAGAAAACTTCTCTAGCACAAAATTCATATCCCATGGAAGAGTTAGCTGTTTCCTAGGGAGATGAATATGAAACTCTCCTTTACAAATCTGTTTAACGTGAGTATTATTAGAGGGGGGAGACACCAAGGGCAGACAAACAGAAAAGCCACTGAACAGTAAGAAAATAACTCACACAAATAACAGACACAGGCCTAAAGAGGATACTGGCACAAACTAGAAAATCTTTACCACTTAACCATATACGATTTCTAGTAGTAGGTTTTCTTACCTCCTTTTCTACCCACTGGCCATCCTGAGAATAAAGGGTGTTTAAAACGTATCAACATTCTATCATCCAGTGAGTAGTTGAAGAGTGTCTAGATTGGAGTGTATCAAACTCCCCTTGTCGTGTGTGTGCATCTCCAGTCTGTGGGAAAGCTTGTGGTAGCTTGTCCATGGCCAATTTGAAAAAAAAAATGGACAACCATTGTTGCCTTAGCAAAAAGGGATTCATCCTCACAATTTTTGGAGAGTCCTTCTGGATCTTTAGAAGAACCCTGGATATCAACAGAAAGGGTGGGGATGCAGACAAGAACATTTCCTTCCAGAGGAATGAGACACATCTTTCTTCCAGGTTTGTTTGGAAGGAGTCCTGGGTCTGAATGTCTTTAGTTGTCTGTTGTAAAGGGAGGCAAACAGATCAATTTGAGGTGTTTCCCACAGTTGGATCAATTTTTGGAACACCCCAGGATGAAGTTTTCATTTATGAGGGGTGGGGTCTCTCCTGGTTTTGCTGATCTTGTCTGCAATAAAGTTTCGCTCTACCTGAATGTATGAAGCCTGAATAGTCAAACCAAGCTGAGTTGCTACCTCCCAGACTATCATAACAAGTCTGCAAATAGGGTATGATGTGGTATCCCCTGTTTGTTTATGTAAAACATCACTGTGGTGTTGTCTGTGTACACCTGCAGAGGTCTTAGGGATCAGAGATAATTCAAGGCCTTCAAAGCAATGACAACTGCTAGCTTCTCTCTTACAGTTTTGAGCTTCTGTCTGCATGCACTTTTACCCCTTTTGAAAACATTCTCCATGCCAGGGGTGAAGCACCACTGCTCCGTGACAAAATGGGGAGTCAGAAGGGAGAATGTAAGACCTAGACTGCAAGCTGTCTGGAATACCCACCATCTAATCTCCGTCTTTACAAATCCCAGGACTGGGATATGAAAAGAAAAGAGGTGTAGATGCTGAGTCCAAACCTCTCTGTGGAACGATTGCATTTTCATGTACAACCTAGCAAGGAGAAGAATGAAACTCATAGATGTCATCTACCCCAGAATCCTCAGAAACTCCTTCACAGATGCCCAATTTTGAGAGAACTCTGAAAGAACTATGGAAACATTTCTACTCTGTCTGGAGAAAGAAAAAAAAGGCTCTTCACAAGGCCAAGGCAGAGTCCAACAAACATCCCAGGGAAATCATTCTGTGAGAAGGGACTTCTGAAAGTTGATGTGAAATCCCAAACTGAGTATAAGTTCCTGATAAGTTGCTAAAGAATTTGGATAGCTGGGCAAAGAGTCTGCAAAGATAAGGAAATTGTCTAAATATGGAAAAATGTGAATGCATTGAAGTCTGAAGTAATGTCTGCAACCAGGCATATAATGAATACCCTTAGTGAAGTGGAGAGTCCAGAAGGTAAAACAAACAACTGATAATATAAACCATGCGGACATTCACCGCACTTCTTCAGACAAATTTACAAGCATGGAACATCAAGTTTATATACCTCACAAAATTAATTAAACAATTAAACAATTAGTTTGAACAACCATTAAAATCTCAATTAAATCATATAGTAAGACAATTATTGAAAGACATATATTAAAAAGTGCTTTATAAAAAGTTTACAAAGAACAAAACCAACACCTAAATCTTTATAAAATGTATATTATATATAATTATACAGTATATTATTAATCGATGTGAAGCTACACATTATGTGTATAAACTAAATAAATTATGCTAATATCTGGAACAACGAAATAAATTTATTATCTTAAAAGAGCTTTGAGTTTCAAAAGGCATTTAATTGAACAGGTCTCATTGAGACCTGGAGAAACGTATGCATTAGTTTTGAGTTGCCAAAGCAACTCTTGTTCCTCAAGTATGAATATACAGGTTTCCGATACAGATAATGTGTTGTCTAATACCAATAACAGGGCTGACTTTTGTAGCTCTATTAATTATTGATCGAGTCTACTAACCCAATATAATGAACTCATGTTAGAGTTCAGGAATATTTTAAACATCAATTGGGAATTAATTTTACAGGACTCCCAATGTAGCGAGGTCCTAGGCATGAAGCCTTTAGTTGTTTTTAAGAGAACACCTTCTCTAAGGACATTATTAGAATGCCCTGTTCAACAATACACACCTAATAAAGGCATGTTTAAATGTGGACATTGCAACTATTGCAAACATATTCAAACAGGTTCCACATTTTACATTAGAGTAAAATATTTCATTAATAATAAATATAATTGTCAAACTGAAGATGTTGTTTATTTAGCGGTGTGCCAATTATGTCACACTTTTTATTTTGGCAAGACAGAACGCCAACTTAAACAGCGCATTTATGAACACTTATATGCTATTTCCAAAAACAATATTACTAATGCTCTTGCTAAACACATCACAGATAATAATAATCATAAATTTTTATTTATGGTAGTTCAAAAGATTAACAAAGACCCTAGAGGAGGACCGTGGAATTTGTTACTTGAGGAACAAGAGTTGCTTTGGCAACTCAAAACTAATGCATACGTTTCTCCGGGTCTCAATGAGACCTGTTCAATTAAATGCCTTTTGAAACTCAAAGCTCTTTTAAGATAAAAAATTTATTTCGTTGTTCCAGATATTAGCATAATTTATTTAGTTTATACACATAATGTGTAGCTTCACATCGATTAATAATATACTGTATAATTATATATAATATACATTTTATAAAGATTTAGGTGTTGGTTTTGTTCTTTATAAACTTTTTATAAAGCACTTTTTAATATATGTCTTTCAATAATTGTCTTACTATATGATTTAATTGAGATTTTAATGGTTGTTCAAACTAATTGTTTAATTGTTTAATTAATTTTGTAAGGTATATAAACTTGATGTTCCATGCTTGTAAATTTGTCTGAAGTGCGGTGAATGTCCGCATGAAAGCGCTAACTAGTAAAAGCATTTGGTTCAACATTCTACTTGGTCTGCAGTTGGTACCTTTTTTCATTTTTTTCAGTGTGATTTATTAGTTTCGTGGTTTTATGGCGGAGAGTATTGGTATTGGTATCCAACCATCGCAGTCCCAGGAGATGTTTCTTTCCAACACCGACTCGGGAAGGGCTGTTAATGAAGACACAAATTCTGTTGGCAACTTAACTGCTCTTATACAGCGCCTTACCCAACAAGTTGACAATCTGGCTACACAATTCAATAGCCGGTTTTCCGGCTCTATGCCTGTGGTTCGCCAGAAGACAGGGGTTGCTTTTCAACCTATCCCTAGCGCCCCAAGGTCTATTCTAGGTGAAAATACTATGGAACAACTGGATTCAGATTTGAATTTAACGGACAGTATTCCTCCAGTGCAACCTATTAGGCAAAGCGCCAATGTAGGTAACAGAACTGTTTCACCATTACTGCGAATTGCCCAGAACAACAATACTGAATACCTGGGGAATGGTAATATGCATTTACTTAATAATGGTCCTCCTTTGTTACATGAATTTATTAATGCATTGGATAATATGTTCCAAAACAATTCACAGACTGATATTTCTAATCAACAAATGCATGCTAATAACATTAACATTGTTTCTAGGTTGAAACAATTTGATGCAGCATTATTGAAATATAAGAAATTACAAGCTGAGATTTTATACTTCCGTGAGTGCATTAAACATAGCATCGTACCTAAAGGGTTGAGGCAATGGAAGTATCCATCAGGTGTCATCAAGAACTCAGCTTTTCATAAACAATTGATTCATTTCTTTAATCAGCAAGGTTTGAATTTTTTGGAACTCCTTATAAGTGCTTATAATACTCAAATGTTAGATCTTAAGGCTCAACATGAAATTCTTGAAAAAGAAATCAAAGACGACAACGATTTCCATCGTTATGAGTACGATTATGGGAGAATTTTTTTCAGTATAAGTTCATTATTAAATAAAATAAATGAAACCAAGAAGCGTAAATTTATTAGAGACAAGTTAGCATACGATGAGCATATGGCATATCCGGATCCACCCACTCTTAATACAAGGGTTTCTTCATCTCAAGATAGTTCACGTCACACCACCAATGATAACCATGATACCAGTCAGGCGTCTGACGTAGACTTAGTAGAGTTTCCACCATTGTTAGAAGAACAACAGCAAACTAGTGGGAACACATCGTCTGAAGTTAGACGAAGTGAAAGGATTTACCAACAAAAAAATGGGGCGAATAACCAAGGTCCATCTTCATCGGGTTTTCAACAGCAAACCCGCAATTACACCAAAACGAACACAAACAAGAACAACAGAAGAAACCAAAACAGAAAAGTTTACAATCGACGCAAGAAATAACAACAGACTGCTCGTATGGTATGCCTACAATTGTTTCTAACAGTAATATGGACTTTAAAGTGTATAATTATACTTCTTTTTTACCCACTATGGAATTCATTGACTTACTAGCTAAGGGTTTTAACTACGCATTGCCTAACAACTTGAATATAGGGCATGTGCTATGTGATTTAAAGCTATACACACGGAAATTAAACCTAAATGTATTATTTAAAGGATGCAATCATATTTTAAATGATGAACGCGTACCTAGTACATATAACCCACACCTCAACAGTAATTTGGCAGTTTTTGAAAAAATATCGGAAATCCATTTGAGGGGTTTATTCAAACAATCTACTTTTAGTTCTAACAAGAAATTTAAGGTTATTAGTATGATTCAGTTAGTCAAGAATAATCAAATACGGGTTATGAAACCCGATAAAGGTGGGGGTGCAGTCCTCATGTACGAAGACGATTACAACAATAAGATGGAATTAATGTTGTCATCTGATAGTTATCAAAAGATTTCTAAAAACGAGCTTAACCAAGCACACCAAAAAATTAGGAATGCTTTAAGTGATTTATTTATCGAAGGAAGCATCTCCTTAGATCTATACCATTATTTAAGCATGCCAGCACCGTTCACTCCAGTTATGTTCGGGGTGCCCAAGTTACATAAAGGGATTCATGATTTAACTTTTCGACCCATTATTGACGGCAGGCAGTCAATTACGTACGCATGCGCCAAATGGGTCGATAATAAATTAAAAGAAATCTTAAAAACAGAGCCACAGATATGCATAGATTCGTGGCATGTCTTAAAGAATTTGAATTCTATTCCCTTTAATAGTAATTACAAGTTTGTCACTACTGATGTCAGCAATTTGTATACTGTTATTCCTCAAGATATTGGGCTTGATTGGGTAAGAGAATTTCTTTTACTCAAACATTACCCTGGTCATGACATCAATTTGCTTATTAGCTTACTAGATTTGGTGTTGAGTAATAATTATTTTATGTTTAAAGACAAAATATACTTGCAAAAAACAGGTGTCGCGATGGGTTCCCCATGTGGGGGTACCTTCGCTAATTCAGTTATGACGTTCTGGGAACGTTCATACGTGTTTAAAAATGTCCTATTTCAACAAGTAGTAGTATGGTACACAAGGTACCAAGATGACATTTTTATGATTATTAATAGTGGTGATGAACAGATAAAGGAATTAATGAAAATAATGAATGATTTGACATCTTTCCTTGAATTTACTTTCATATCAGACGAAGTATCCATTAATTTTTTGGACATTCTGATTAGTAAGGATGTACTTCGAAAATGTTTTGTTACTAGCATTTATAGGAAAACCTTGTATAGTAATTCCTTTTTACATTTTTCTAGTTACCATCCTTATTTCCAAAAAAGAGGCATTGTCAAAGGCCAATTGGTTCGTGCTTCACGTATGTGTTCAGAAGATTATTTATTTGAAAAAGAGTGTTCGTTTCTCAAACAAATGTTCTTAAATAGAGATTATCCTTGTAAATTATTCAACAATTTAATGAAAGAGGTTGAACAAAAGAGAAGAAATGGATTATTAGCTCCTTTATTAATGAATAACAGTATGAATATACAGGTTTCTGATACAGATAATGTGTTGTCTAATACCAATAACAGGGCTGACTTTTGTAGCTCTATTAATTATAGATCGAGTCTACTAACCCAATATAATGAACTCATGTTAGAGTTCAGGAATATTTTAAACATCAATTGGGAATTAATTTTACAGGACTCCCAATGTAGCGAGGTCCTAGGCATGAAGCCTTTAGTTGTTTTTAAGAGAACACCTTCTCTAAGGACATAAACAATATTACTAATGCTCTTGCTAAACACATCACAGATAATAATAATCATAATTTTTTATTTATGGTAGTTCAAAAGATTAACAAAGACCCTAGAGGAGGACCCTGGAATTTGTTACTTGAGGAACAAGAGTTGCTTTGGCAACTCAAAACTAATGCACACGTTTCTCCAGGTCTCAATGAGACCTGTTCAATTAAATGCCTTTTGAAACTCAAAGCTCTTTTAAGATAATAAATTTATTTCGTTGTTCCAGATATTAGCATAATTTATTTAGTTTATACACATAATGTGTAGCTTCACATCGATTAATAATATACTGTATAATTATATATAATATACATTTTATAGAGAATTAGGTGTTGGTTTTGTTCTTTATAAACTTTTTATAAAGCACTTTTTAATATATGTCATTCAGTAATTGTCTTACTACATGATTTAATTGAGATTTTAATGGTTGTTCAAACTAATTGTTTAATTGTTTAATTAATTTTGTAAGGTATATAAACTTGATGTTCCATGCTTGTAAATTTGTCTGAAGAAGTGCGGTGAATGTCCGCATGAAAGCGCTAACCAGTAAAAGCATTTGGTTCAACATTCTACTTGGTCTGCAGTTGGTACCTTTTTTCATTTTTTTCAGTGTGATTTATTAGTTTCATGGTTTTATAACTGATAATGTAAACCAGACACAACAAATCGAGAGATATATGAAATGCTTGGCAACAGGAATGTGATGATAGGTGTCCTTATCTTTACCGTAAAAGTTAGTGGGAGATCAGCGGAACAAGTGACTAAGAGATAACATTGTGAACTTCAGAATTTTGACAAATGTTTGGAAAAGAAAGATCCAATAATGCAGGCCCTTAAGGATCCTTCTATTTGGAGAACTAGAAAAACTGTTGAATAAAAACTTTTGCCTAGTAGATTGGGAGGAGTCATATTCCATAGCTCCAAGAGAGAGAGAGAGAGAGATTACGACAGCATAATGTGCAACATGGCAGTAAATAAATCTGAATACCTGGACTAGAAACTCTCCTTTACAAATCTGTTTAACATGAGTATTATTAGAGGGGGGAGAGACCAAGGGCAGACAAACAGAAAAGCCACTGAACAGTAAGAAAATAACTCACACAAATAACAGACAGAGACACGCCTAAAGAGGATACTGGCACAAACTAGAAAATCTTTTCCACTTAACCATACACGATTTCTAGTAGTAGTAGGTTTTCTTACCTCCTTTTCTACCCACTGGCCATCCCGAGAATAAAGGGTGTTTAAAACATATCAACATTCTATCATCCAGTGAGTAGTTGAAGAGTGTCTAGATTGGAGTGTATCAAACTCCCCTTGTCTTGTGTGAGCATCTCCAGTCTGTGGGAAAGCTTGTGGTAGCTTGTCCGTGGCCAATTTGAAAAACAATGGTCAACCATTGTTGTCTTAGCAAAAAGGGATTCATCCTCACAATTTTTGGAGAGTCCTTCTGGATCTTTAGAAGAACCCTGGATATCAACAGAAAGGGTGGGGATGCAGACAAGAACATTTCCTTCCAGAGGAATGAGAAACATCTTTCTTCCAGGTTTGTTTGGAAGGAGTCCTGGGTCTGAATGTCTTTAGTTGTCTGTTGTAAAGGGAGGCAAACAAATCAATTTGAGGTGTTTCCCACAGTTGGATTAATTTTTGGAACACCCCAATATGAAGTTTTCATTTATGAGGGGTGGGGTCTCTCCTGGTTCTGCTGATTTTGTCTGCAATAAAGTTTCGCTCTACCTGAATGTATGAAGCCTGAATAGTCAAACCAAGCCGAGTTGCTACCTCCCAGACTATCATAACAAGTATGCAAATACGGTATGATCTGGTATCCCCTGTTTATGTAAAACATCACCGTGGTGTTGTCTGTGTACACCTGCAGAGGTCTTAGGGATCGGAGATAATTCAAGGCCTTCAAAGCAATGACAACTGCTAGCTTCTCTCTCACAATTTTGAGCTTCTGTCTGCATGCACTTTTATCCCTTTTGAAAACATTCTCCATGCCAGGTGTGAAGCACCACTGCTCCGTGACAAAATGGGGAGTCAGAAGGGAGAATGTAAGACCTAGACTGCAAGCTGTCTGGAATACCCACCATCTAATCTCTGTCTTTACAAATCCCAGGACTGGGATATGAAAAGAAAAGAGGTGTAGATGCTGAGTCCAAACCTCTCTGTGGAACGATTGCATTTTCATGTACAACCTAGCAATGAGAAGAATGAAACTCATAGATGTCATCTACCCCAGAATCCTCAGAAACTCCTTCGCAGATGTCCAATTTTGAGAGAACTCTGAAAGAACTATGGAAACATTTCTACTCTGGAGAAAGAAAAAAAAGGCTCTTCACAAGGCCAAGGCAGAGTCCAACAAACATCCCAGGGAAATCATTCTGTGAGAAGGGACTTCTGAAAGTTGATGTGAAATCCCAAACTGAGTATAAGTTCCTGATAAGTTGCTAAAGAATTTGGATAGCTGGACAAAGAGTCTGCAAAGATAAGGAAATTGTCTAAATACGGAAAAATGTGAATGCATTGAAGTCTGAAGTAATGTCTGCAACCAGGCATATAATGAATACCCTTAGTGAAGTGGAGAGTCCAGAAGGTAAAACAAAGAACTGATAATGTAAACTAGACACAACAAATCGAGAGATATATGAAATGCTTGGCAACAGGAATGTGAGGGTGGCTTAATGGCTAAGGTGTTTGCCTTACAAACACAAGGTGCAGGGTTTGAGTCTCACAAGGTATAATTGGCTAGGCTTAAAATGGCTCGCAAGGGCAGTTAGCCTAGTACTAAACTATGAACCTATGAACCTATGATGATAGATGTCCTTATCTTTACCGTAAAAGTTAGTGGGAGATCAGCGGAACAAGTGACTAAGAGATAACATTGTGAACTTGAGAATTTTGACAAATGTTTGGAAAAGAAAGATCCAATAATGCAGGCCCTTCAGGATCCTTCTATTTAAAGAACTAGAAAAACTGTTGAATAAAAACTTTTGCCTAGTAGATTGGGAGGAGTCATATTCCATAGCTCCAAGAGAGAGAGAGAGATTACAACAGCACATGGTGCAACATGGCAGTAAATAGATTTGAATACCTGGACTAGAGGTCTGACAAGGGGGAAGGATTCCCTTTGAGGTGTACTCCTGCTGGATTGCATTCAGAACCCAGCTGTCTGAAATCACCTGATGCCACAAAGGAAGATGAAGTCTGAGAGAAATGTAAAGGTTGCCAGGGTGGGCAGAACCTGAACAGGTGGACTATCATGCAGACTGTGAGCACTATCCTTGATTTTAGGGGGCTTTCCTTTCTTTTTTGAGCCTCCTTCCCATTGCTTTTTAAACCCCTGATTGCCAGCTCCTTGCTGGTTGAATTGTTTAATGGAAAATGGATCTGAGGAAGGAAATTGCTATCTGGCCCAAAAAAGGAGGATTGAAAAATATGAGTCATTTCTTGAATCTGGTTTCACCATTCTTCAAACTTCTTAATACTTCAGCTGCAGAAGAGCCAAACAAAAACAGATACATTCTCCTTATTTAAAGGATAATTTAATATCTCAGATTTATCATCATCAGGAAAACTTTACAGAATGCATCCAAGGCTACCCCTCAACCTCTTAGAGCAAGAAATCTGGACAAAGCCACAAATAATGGTAGGGGGAAGTTCAAAGGCCCAAACATAAGGACACTTTTTAAACATTGCTCTTACAAACTTAGAAAGTTGCTAGAATAACAGATTTTGCATTAGCATGAATTTTCTGAAGGATATGATGTTTGGAAATCAAATATCTGCCATTATTTCCTTACTTCAGTCCTCAATGTTTTGCCAGAAAAGTACAATTTTATGAGAAATGGACCAAAAATATGAGTCAAAAATCTGGACAGTTGAGAGCTATGGCCCAAACAAGTCTCATCAAAACTGATGGAAAAGCTGCAGCTCTGCCAGAAGAATCAGCATTATCACATGCATCCTTTAAAATGTCCTTAGTCAAATGAGAAACAGCTGCCACATAAATATGTAACTAATTATTTACCTCAGAAGGAATGGTCTCCATTAACTTCTGTGTGTTTTCAAAAGGTAGCAATAAAAACTTTAGCTTTCAGAATGTTAAATTGTCAAACACATATGTTAGAGTACTAGAAGAATACGTTTTCTTCCACAGCTTATCCACTTAACTCAATTTTCCCATCAAGGATGGGAAGGCAACCTCTGTAACCTATGTAGCAGAAGCACATATGGATTGAAACATAATTGCTGGGTCTGCTTTAGCACTACAAAACAGGTACTTGCCTGTCTGGAGTACTTTACATAACTTGTCAGACTTCTTAGGGGCTGGAGGCTGTCCATCACTTAACCTAAAATCAGTGAGAAAAACATTCTCTGAAGCAGCAAGGCAGGATGGATAGCTGCAGCTTTAGACATGTGCAACTGTAACTAATCAAAATACATGTCTGTGCACAGGTACATCATGTTGGTGCCACTAACAAACCATTTTATTCCTGTATAAAGTATCAGTGAAATACATTTCAAGAACAGGAAAATCTGACGGTATACTTTTCTAGGAATCAGATTGCAAAGACGAGACTGAGAAGTTCCTAAAGTACAACCATCTCCCTACAGTGTTTATTATTCTTCTGACTGAAACTCCCTGTGAGGAAGAGGAGGACATATTTTCCTTTTCTTGCATGAAGAATCAGAAGATGATGAAAAAGCATTAAATTTGTTCTTGAGCAAATCCCAGTAATCTGCCCTGTCCATAGAAATTCAAACAGCAGCAGGATAGTTTTTCTCACTTAGCATACCATTCCTGAAAACAGACCGACTAATTAGACACACTGGTCCCAGCTTCCACCTGCCCTGCCCAGCCAAGTGAAGAGCCTTCACCTGCCCTTCCCCTGACACCAACAAAAATGACTCTCTTGTGTCTACCAATGGCATTCTGACAGCCACAGAGCCCATAGCTATCCCCTGGTCTTTGACATCTGAAAAAGCCACACCAACAGGATTGGGAGAAAAAGATGGACATTCTGAGGAATAACAACTTCACCTCACATTTGTTTCCTTGGAGGATTACTTCTTCTCCCCTTTTCCAGGAAGTGTGGTCAGTCACACACAGCTTGATTTGCTCCAACAATCTCTGCCTCCCAGGCTGCTAGGATTACAGGTATACACCACATGTCCGGCACAATCATATATTGTCAGTGGTGGCACTGGCCACAGCAGACTCACCTAGCAGTGGCTGAGGAAGAAGAGGAGCCAGTCTGACACCTGAAGACTCCTTTATAACTTTATATCTTTTTACATGCAGAGGAAGATACTACCACAGAGAGTGGGGTTGCTCCATAGGTAAGCTGAGGAAGATGTATCAAAATGGATGAGTTGTATTTACTTAACACATCATTTTTTGTGTGTCTAGTAAAAACACAGGTAAGCATTTTTACCTGATAAGATCAGGGAACCTTTGGATGTCATAGAATTATAAGGTGGCACAAAACAATGTAGATAAAAGTAGTTTGTTACAAGAAAACAGACAAAGCTAGTAAGAAAGAAGTAACCTATTTACATAATAACATAAAGGCGATACTGCCATCAACGTATATTTCATTCCCTCAACACTGTCACAACAGCACATGAAGCCACTTACAGCACATTACAGCATATTCTGGGATAGTGTGACAGAAGTTTCCAGACAGACAGTCCTATCTTATTTATTTATTTGCATTTGTTTACTGGGATAGTCCACTGTGCCGGAGGCCCTGAGAGAAAGTGTGAGGCCTGAGAGAAAAGCTCCAGACAAAGTACAGTTAATACATAGTACATAAACAATTATATTGCAACACATTATATATAGACTATAAAGTAATACCATAACACATTGTACATATACTATAAAGCAATACATTACATGTGAGCAACAGTGCAATACATTATACAGCAGCATAGTACAATCTGATACGGCAATATACATAGTACAATCCAATACAGTAAACAGTCCTGTCAGAGCAGCATACAATAGGTCAATACAAGACCAGTCCTTAGAGAGCTGGATCATGGCACATAGCAATATGTTTAGCAGAGGGTGCACTTGGAGATAGGAGAGCAAGTTGAGAAATCTAATTAAGATATAAGATGTTAATCTAGGTAGTTTGTTATAGGCCAGATGGTAACATTTTAAGAGAAGGCTATGAATGTAGAAAGGAAGATAACGGGTCCAGCTTATAGGAACTATATCTTGAGTACAGTTCCACTGCCAAAGAGAGGTGAAGTGTTGTTTCAAGAATGTCTTAAAGAGAGGGGCACTGTTGATGGATCTTATTGAAGGTGGGAGATTACTCCATAGTTTAGCTACAGTAAAAGATTAGAGCATTTGTCCTGCAACCCAAATCTACCATCTTCATCCAGACATGTCCTCTACTGCCATCACTGTCAAAGTGGCCTTCATATTTAAGACAAGTCAGCAAAGTTATATATTTGGTTGCCTCTGCTTCATTCTATTTCTTCAGAATTTTAAATGCATACATCATGTCATTTCTTTTCTTCTAAACTTCAGTTCAGCACTACCATTCTCTTCATATGTTAGCACTAGACTAACTGCCCTTGTGGGCTATTTTAAGTTTAGCCAATTACCCTATGTGAGAATCAAATTCTGAATCTTATGTCCTATAAATCTGTAACCCATTACATTCAGGACCCTAAGGCCATGGTAGACTGGAAGCATTTCTTCACTGCACTCGCAATCAGCTCGAAGTCAACAACTGCTGTACTCCAAGTATCATCTTGTCTTTAGTTACTGCCTTCAAACACTACTGGGAATTAATTATTTATCTATAATCACAGCTCATTTTTCCTTCACTCTAACCAGCCTAATGCAATGAGTTCAAAAAAGATCAATGGGTTTTATTATCCAGATGGCATCACTTTACAATTTTTAGCATTAAAACCTCAAACGGTACTGTGGCTAGGATAGTTAGAATATTATTGCTTTACTAAATTCAAACCAGTGTGGGTTTGTGGGGGTGGAGGAGAGAAGACTTTTAACAATACTTTAAAAATGAGATTGATAATGTAGGATGTCAAAAGTACAATTGCCAGTTGCTAGTATTTAAAATCTATATCAAAGCAGTACTTGAAAGAATAGAATATCCTTTTCTTATGGAAATGCTACAGAATATGTTGAGTCTGTGGGATATTTCTTCTCTTCTAATGCAATTTTTCAAGAGCTTTCCTGACAGAATTAAAATGTTAGAGCAACTTTCACAGTTGTTTTCCTTAAAAGAAGAATCTACCAGGGCTGCCCCTTTTCCCAACTGCTATCGGGTCCTATAGTTACAGCTCCTGGCACAGTTGATTAAACAATCTCAGAGAGATAAAATTGGGAGGGGGGTCACTGTCTGCAAAGATGTTAATTTACTTAAATTAAATATAAGACCTTTAACACTACTTTGAGATGCTAGGGAAGTTTGGTTATATTCCAGGATACAGAGTAAATCCAACTAAAATTAGAGCAATTGGAATTAATTATATCCCAAACGAGAAGAGCCTGAGCGAGTACTCATATTTATGTCAAGCTATCAAAGTTATGTATTTGGTTCTTTGGCTAATGCAAAACAGTTAGTTGCACTTACAATGATCTAACCCTCCCACCCCTCAAAAATACAGTTTCAGCAAAAGATCATACTGCTTGACTTACAACTGTTCTTGTCTGTTCTTCTATGACAACCACAGGTTAATAGGTGTATACTAAGCTAATGATCACTGGGGCCTTTTAAAGCCTAGCCGTGCATCCTAAATCTTGGACAAGTTCTGCAGAGGCTTGGGAGATGAAACATTTACAAGCGGGGGCCTTGGAGATGAACCTTTGCTCACCAAGGCTGTCTGTGTCCATTAGAGACATAGATGCCAAACTAGGGATGAATTTCCAGTTCCCCATTCAACTGTCCAAGTTACGCTTGAATTAGGTTAGAGAGGAATGCCGCTTCACATGGATGGGGAACCCATTGCCTTCATAGCCTAGCCTCTATACAGCTTGCCCTCCTTACTAAAAACAGGACTGCTTTTGTTGGGGTGAGGTAGGAAGAGACATCATGTAGCTTGGAACACAGTTAAGTGAATCGGGGATGACAGAATTTAGCATTAATTTAGATCAAAATATGTGGACTCTTGTATTTGTGCCAGTATAAGGGTTATACTACATGCCTCGGTTATGCTACACTGAATATTACAAGCTCAGTGGTATAACAGTTACACTACATGCCTGGGTTATGCTACACTGGATATTATGAGATCACTGGTATAACAGTTATATGACATGCCTGGGTTATGCTACACTGGATATTATGAGATCACTGGTATAACAGTTACACAACATGCATGGGTTACGCTACACTGAATATTACGAGCTCACTGGTATAACGGTTATACCACACTGAATATTACGAGCTCACTGGTATAACGGTTATACCACACTGAATATTACGAGTTCACTGGTATAGCAGTTATACTACATGTCTGAGGTATGCTACACTGAATATTATGAGCTCACTGGTATAATGGTTATACGACATGCCTGGGTTATGCTACACTGAATATTACGAGTTCACTGGTATAATGGTTATACGACATCCCTGGGTTATGCTACACTGATTATGATGAGCTCACTGGTATAATGGTTATACGACATGCCTGGGTTATGCTACACTGGATATTATAAGCTCACTGGTGCAATGGTTATACTACATGCCTGGGGTATGTTACACTGAATATTACAAGCTCACTGGTACAATGGTTATATGACATGCCTGGGTTATGCTACACTGATTATGATGAGCTCACTAGTATAATGGTTATACGACATCCCTAGGTTATGCTACACTGATTATGATGAGCTCACTGGTATAATGGTTATACGACATCCCTGGGTTATGCTACACTGATTATGATGAGCTCACTGGTATAATGGTTATACGACATCCCTGGGTTATGCTACACTGATTATGATGAGCTCACTGGTATAATGGTTATACGACATCCCTGGGTTATGCTACACTGATTATGATGAGCTCACTGGTATAATGGTTATACGACATGGCTAAGTTATGCTACACTGAATATTATGAGCTCACTGACTGGCTGCAGCTTGGATGATATGATGGCAAGGAAAAGACTGGACAAAGTGGAGCGACAGTGTAACAAAGCCAGAGGCTACTACTCAGTGGGAAGAAAGACTTGAAATAGTGTACAAACTGTAGCAAGACAGTGCTGAAGACAGTACGGGATGTCGTCAAAATCAGTGACACAGTTATGGTAATCAAAGTATGTCAGCAGATGTCCCTCAGCATGGCTGTGATGATTGTGAGGAAAAGAGGGCAGTCAGGCAGCAGCTGCAAGAAATCTTTGACAAAGCATGACAAAATGAGTTAATGTTGATAATGGGAGTTATACATGCATGTATCAGGACACAGAACAGAATCTGAGGACTGCTTAGGAGCATATGGGTATGACAACAGGAATAAAGGAGGAATGGCCATTCTAGACTTCTGTACGGTAATTTGATTAATGAGTCTAACACAGGTTGGGTTGGGAGGGTGGAAACATAAGGTACAGCGTTTGAATCTCACAGGGGATAATTAGCTAGACTTAAAATGGCTCACAAGGGCAGTTAGCCTAGTACTAATCTATGAACCTATGAACAGTTCACCAAGAGAGGCAGTCACAATATCACATACAAAAGTGCTCAGCATGCAACTCAGGTAGGCTTCCTCTAGAAAGGAAATGGCATTGAGGTAAAACCAGAGACAACAAAGTCAACCCTAGTGAAATGGGCAGCTCCCAGCATAAATCATTGGTGGCCAGAATTAGCTACAAGCAGTGTTCAGTAAAGCCTCTAAGGTCAATTTAGACTAATCAAAAGACCAGTAAGATGACTGAATCAAAAATACAGACATTCAAGGAGATACTTGGGGTTCTAGTATATCAGAAAGCAGATAACGTAAGCCAAAGCTAAGAAGAATGGCAGTATCTGAAAGCAGCATGTCCGAAGACTATCGAATAGATATGTGACTGACCGAGGTATATGTAAATAAGATACAGAAGGAAAACTGAAGTCCAGGAAGTTACCAAAAAAAAAGTTTGCATGCAGAAGTGAGAGATAGAAAAGACAGACCAGGCTAAGAATGACTACTGGCTTTCTAACAATGATGCTAAGAGAATAGTTACAATGGCAAAACCAAAGAAAAAATAGATCAGAGGAACTCAACCGGCTTTTGAAAAATTAATTAGCTGATGGCACAAAAGTTCTCTCAGAAAGCAAGACAATGACAGAAGAAGAAAGAAGTTAGTCAACAAACACCGTTTATAACAGATGCCAGCAACAATCTGCTCACCAGTCCAGAGGACATCAGGGGCAGATAAAGGGAGTACTTCAAGGAGTTTCAGAATGAAGAAAATCTTACAATGTACTGCTAAATGCAAAGCCTATGATGAATGAGGAATAACCCATCATAAAAGAAGTACAAACAACACTAAGGAAAATGAAGTCAGCGAAATCAGCAGTTTCAGAAGCAGATAAGGCAGATATGACTGAGTACATTAAGGGAGAGATGGCTTCTGAGGGTACACATCATGGTATGCAGAGAAAAGCATATCCCTGATGGCTAGAAAAGAAGCATTCTTCTATCAGTGAACAAGTGTACAGGACATTTACAAATCTGGTTAGTGCAGAGGTATTAAATCCCTATCACACTGCATGAAATTACTGATGAGGGTGACTGATAAACATGAAGAGTCGTGGAAAGCAAGTGGAAGTGACCAGTTCAAATTCAGATCAGGGTGCACTGCCTCCAACCTGATGCTTGCACTGCCATGGGTAGTGTAGAAGAAGTTGGAGACAGACAGTCCCCCAAGCATTCCCAGACTTGGAGAAAGCAACGTCCCCAGAAATCTTACCTGGGAAGTTTTCTGACGTTTGAAGTCCCAGAATCATTGAGAGAATTAATGCTATATATAAGGGCTGAACAACATATGTATAAACATTGTTTGGACTCAAAGAGGGGCTCCCAGTGGGAGTTGGTGTACATCAGGTTTAAATACCGAGACCACTCCTGTTCATACCAGTGGACTACATTAGCAAATAAGTCAGTGGGGATGGATCAACAAAGCTGCTGTATGCAGACAATACAGCACTACAAACAGGCTATGAACAGGAACTTCAGCAAATAATAGGGGGTTTGAATGTAAAACTGAAGGCACATGGGATGAAATGAGTACATGCAAGACAGTGGTCATAGCAGCAAATTGGGAAATTAGAAGCTGAAAACTGAGAAGGGAAAATAATGGAACAGGTTAATAGTTTCAAGTAGCTGGGAGGCATGGCTGAGGAGAAGAAATGCCTAAATTAGGAGATCAAAGCTCCATTTAAAGGTGCTGCAGCCAACTGGTACAAAACGTTGATAGTAGTCATTGACAGAATAAGACCAAATAAGCCAAAGAAGGTGTACAAATCAATAATGCAGGGCTTCTGCTTAGCACAGAAACTTGGGAAGTGAAGGCAGATCAGTAGAGGAAGCTTGAGGTGATGGAGATGAAGCCCCTGAGCTGGGTAGTAGGATGCTCAGTGTGGAAAAGAAGAAAATGACAGGATAGCAGAGCAAAAGCCAAAGAAGCCCCAGCTGCACGGGTTAAACAGAATATGGTAACAGAGTACAGTACTTCAAGCACATGTGCTGCAAAGCAGTAGACAATCTGGTTACCAGGATTTAGGATAAAAAAAGGAAGGGAAGATGATATCCAGCCCAGAGATGGGTGGATGTTGTCAGACAAGACCTGCAACAGTCAAGCATGACTGCTGAAGAAGGTAAGGAAAGACTATGCATTGAAACGGGCGTGACATTTGACTCAATATGTCATCCACATACACAAATGGGAAAAAGTAAACAGAGAATGAGGATGATGATGATGATCATCACTGTCCAATTAAGTGAAAAGATATGCTATCCTCACTAAAGATGGTAATGTTTCTCTTCGGCTTGAAGAGCCTTTAAAAGTTAATAATCTATAAGGGAATGAATGTTAAACAGTTGCTTATTGAATTCGCTTGCAAAAACGGTAATAAGGCATTATCAAGATAGAAACTGTAATAGTGGACCATCAGCAGTGGAATGCGGTATGGCAGTGGAAACTGACAAGACAACAGTTCAAATATTCAGAATAGCTGGTTGATGGGCAAGACACCCTTAAAGTCTGGAAGTCAGAGCTCAGCTTAACTACTTGGACTTAACTTCAGTGGTTAAAAGATCAAAATGTTAAATGTCTCTGATCTACTGTTCTCAAAATAAAATAATCTGGGAATTATAACCATAGGTTCATAGGTGTTTTACTAGGTTAATGACCACAAGGGCCTTTTTAAGTCTAGCCATGCACCCAAAATCTCTGACAAGTTCTGTTACCCTTGATAAGTGTAAGCATGGGCCTGGGAGATGAACCATTTACAGGTTACCGGTTTGCATCAGAGATATAGGTGCCATGATTTGTAAGTGCAATTTTTAGTCATTACCATGATTTCATTATGATTTTCTTGTGCATATATGTGTGTGTGTGTGTATGTATGTGTGGTGTGTGTGTACACAATGTGCTGAGTGACTGTTCTGGTCTAAAATGCAAAATTGCATGAATATTCCACATTTTTACAATACTCAGATATTCCAAGTTTGGGAATTATTTTATCTGTTCCATGTACTTGGCATTCATCAGAACTATCATTGAGTACAATGCCCCCTTTGGTATGTACCTAACCAGGCATATCCAACAAGTGGAATGTCCACAGAGATTCCTCACTAAAAGAATACAGGGCGTAAGTAATATGTCCTATGCAGACTGCCTCATGGCCCTATCACTGCATTCGGTCTCCTACAGGCTTTTGAGGGGAGATATATGCTTGGCATACAGGGCATTGTCAGATCCCACTCTGATGGACCTCATGCATATCCACAAAACAAACAGTACCAGAATTATCCAGTCTAAAGACTTAAACCTTGCCTGTGATATAAATAGGACCTGCTGGACAGAGAGGTATGTATCCCAGAGACTACCTCGTCTATGGAACAGGCTCCCCAACCATGTGAAGCAGAGTTCCTCCCTAACCCAATTCAAGTGCAACTTGGACAATTGGATGGGAAACTGGAAATTCATTCCTGTTTTGGCACCTATACCTCTAAAGCAAACAGTTAATGTGTAAATGATTCATCTCCCTGGCCCACGCTTACACTTATCAAGGGTGTCAGTTGCTGTCAGAGATTTGGGATGCATGGCTAGGCTTAAAAAGGTATGTATCCCAGAGACTACCTCGTCTATGGAACAGGCTCCCCAACCATGTGAAGCAGAGTTCCTCCCTAACCCAATTCAAGTGCAACTTGGATAATTGGATGGGAAACTGGAAATTCATTCCTGTTTTGGCACCTATACCTCTAAAGCAAACAGTTAACGTGTAAATGGTTCATCTCCCTGGCCCACGCTTACACTTATCAAGGGTGTCAGTTGCTGTCAGAGATTTGGGATGCATGGCTAGGCTTAAAAAGGCCCTTGTGGTCTTTAGCCTAGTAAACACCAATGAATCTATGTACTACTAGTTACAGTAAAAAAGAAAAAAACTGCTAAGTGTTTTACTGACTTTCAAAGACATAAACCACTTAGTAGATGCTGTCAGAAACGCAGTCTGTTACGTTTACACTTACCTTTAATGACACTCAACTGTCTAGATTTTCATAGAATGCCCAGATTTTTTGCCTAGCATTTTTTGGTCTGATCCTCATAAAATCTGCGGTTTTCGGACAAACCACTGAGAATGGAAATTATTAAATAATGGGGTAGAGTTCATATACTTCAGAAAATACATATGAACTTGTATCCTATTGTCTGAGCAACCTTCTAACTGTATAGCGGAAGTTAGCGATATTTTGCCAGTATAGACAGCAGGCAGAAAAAAAAAATTATTTTGCAGCTGTAATTTGCTGGTCAACACTGGCAGATTTTACTGCCTAGTATGGGACATGACCTTAACAACTTTAGCACGGGGTGCTTAACAATTGTTAAGGTTGGGTCTCGCGCCATTTTGGTGCTTAACTGGTTTGCTTTTTTCCTGAATATCAGAGGTAAATTACCATGCTCATGCACTGCAATCATGTTATAATGAGCAGTAATGCAAATACAAACATATATGCAGTCGTACCTATAGAAACGACCTATTAATAAATCAAGTCTTTAATTTACTTGTACACTGTAACATTATTATCGTGATGAGGTAGCAGTGAGGTACAAAACTAATACTGTAGCAGAGTGAGAGCAGCCATAATGGAAAAGTGATACCACATTTAGGACAACATAGAATAGTGATAAGCACCGATTTGCATGTCTTTTTGAAAACTAAGGAATTAATACTATCTTACAGAAATTATGGAAGTAAATTCCAAATATTAAGTAATTAATAGCTAGGGACCTTTAAAAAAGTAATGGATATCTTCATTGTTAAAATCATAAAATAAAAAGCTACTTCCAGCAGTCGGTTTGCTTATATATGATGAGGATTGCCAAGATTGAGGGGAGCTGACAGTTTTGCAGATATTCATGAATGAAAGTTAGGAGGATACAGATGATTTTATTTGAGAAGGGCATCCATCCAAGTTTGTTATATGGTAATGCAGCAAATTTTGCTATTTTGTAGTAAATTGCTCATAGCTTGTGTAAACCTGTTTTGTTAAGAGTGGCGACAGCTGTTAATCTGTATAAAATAGTTTTAGCACAAATTTTGGGTGGGTTGGGATTAGATGTTGAGGAACTATTGTTTGGAGATGCTATACTATATATAAAATAAGAGTTGAACTGTATTGCAGTTTCAAGTGGCTGAGTTTTTTGGAGAGGGGCTTAGGTTGATATTTTGGCCAGGATGTAAGATTTCTTTAATCAGCATCCAAAATTTTTTAGGGTAGTGTTTAGTATTATTCTGCAAGTTATTATAGTATATTTTTTGTTTTAATTTATTTGTTTTTTAGAATAATTGAGAAACATTCTGAAGTTTTCCAGATATTGAGGTGCTTTATATTTTTTGCCATTCTTTCCATGTTTTTTCTCTATCCAGCATTAGCATTCTACTCATTTTAGATAGGCAATTTGCATTATTTTTTTTTTAGTTTCTTACTTCTAGGAGGTGAAATGCTGTTTAGGATATTTAGAAAAGCTGTAATGAATGCATTTACTGCATCACCTAAGGGGAAGATTTTTAGGAAGTTCCAGTTAATAGATGATAGTGTAGTAATGAACATTTCTGGGTTAAACGTAATTTGATTTGCCAGAAACCATAATTTTTATGAAGAATGGACCAATAATATGAGGCAGAAATCTGGACATTATGTGAAAATAGGGACAGACCCTGATTAAGTTATAAATTGAAAGTATAATCTGTAATTATCATAACTTGTAACTACATCACCAAGCTCTGCTTCCAATCTGAAGTCTCTTACTTTTAATTGTGTCTGTCCATGAGAATTGCGAGTCCCTACTAGGGAACACTACTAAGCCACTATATATAATCACTTTGTTTTTATAATTGCTTGCTAATTTCTGTGTAATCTATGTAAGTTTGTCTATGTGGAGCTCTTCTCCTCGGGCCTCCGCTGAAAATAGACATGCATCCAGTTAAACTATCCCAGTAAACAAATGTAAAATAAATAAATAAAAAATAAACATTTGAAATGTATCAGACACGAAACATTTTATTCATATAAAAGGTAAAATTTTGTTCAATCTTTGTCACTGGTTCATTACCTTTCTGTCTTTCTCAGTTAACTAGCATATGTGAATCACGTATAAGAGACCATGGTGTGTACAGGTAATGTTTTCTAGCAGCAGTGGCAGGAATGCTGCATCCAGACAGTGTGACAAGGTATATGATATACAGGGATACATCTCAGCTCATTCATTGTGGCTTCTGGAAATGTCACTGTAGGCTTCTTTTCCAGTATATATCTAAATACTTCCCTGACACACCTCTTGGCTGGAAACTTCTAAATATAACGCCTGTGTTCATCACAATCTCATCATCAACTGCCATTTTCTACCTGGGGTCACAGTGCTACATTTCTATATGGGGTCAGGGTGTTTTCTCAACTGTTGCCATCTCTGTCTTGATCCAATGCCCTTCTCCTAACTTCTTTGACAACCTCTAAGATATACAATTAGCTTCTATTTACTGTCAAGTATGAAAAAACAGACTCTTGGTTGTCCTCACGTCTTCACAACTATTTCTCCTGGTTGCTTTTCTTTGAAATCTTGTAGCATTCTTTCTATGTTTTGTCTTTCAAAGTAGATCGACATCATGCTCTTCTCTCACAGGAGAAACGTCATCTAGAATGGCTTGCCTTAAGTCTCTCCTGTACTGAAATCACATTTTATAGTCGAAATAACAATGCAGAGTTACATCTACAATGCATTGTTAGCTGAACTGTTAAAAAGAACACCTTGTAAGGCAGTAGTTCTATATTCCAAAAAAAAAAAAAATGCAGCTGTATGTGTGTGACAGTCACTGTTAAGTGCTTCCAGCTTTCTTCATGATGTTGCACACAGTCTCAGATGTCCTCTTTGATTGAGCATTTAGGTTGTTGATAGTTTAACCTAGAGGTCCTATTATGAATTCCCATCGCTCTGAAAATCTCTTGAATGCCATAATTGCATATTCTGGACAATTCCACAGTCCATTTCCCATGTCTGTATTTTGGACAATTAGGCCAAAAAGGAGTGGCCCCAAATACAGAGTCCTATAAAATACCACTTGCAAAACTTATCAAAATAGACAAGTAACCCCCTATCCTGACTTATCCTCTGTTTCTTAACAAGTACTTAATGTAGTTTTCTGTATGGGGGTGTCACTGAATACTTTTAACTTGTCAGTCACTAATAATGAAGGGTATGAAATGACTTAACAGGTCTAGATAAGCAGCGGGATTCGTTACTACTTTACTAGGTGCTGCTTTTCCCTAAAGTACTAAACAAAGTTCAAGTCAATGTCTAGTGCATGTCATAAGATTTTCAAAGCTGCTTACCACAGAAGCCAGCTATACTGTAGGCAAGACTTTTAAACCACTTACTCATCAGAGGTTTTATTTAGTTAAAAGATAGCCAGCCTCAATGGACAAAATAGACTTTTTTTTTGCAGTTTAATCCCAGGTGTGTGTGTGTGTGTGTGTGTGTGGGGGGGGGGCACTCAGTTAAGAAATCCATACAAACTGAAAAATAAAGTTAAATAAGGCAGAATTAGTGCAAAGGTTACTGGAGTGTGAAGTGGATAGCATGCAAGGGATGCACATAGAATAAAACTGGTTATATTGCAATCATTGTTAATCAGCTCTTAAAACCACAAACTAACAGCATTAACATGCAACCTCTAAGTCAATTGATAACAGCTTTATGATTCAGCAGTGAATACACACATGATATATTGCACAAAGCAAAGGAAGTATGGCTGTTCCAAGACAATAATTCTACAGCTATGTTATTCAATATGAACTAACAGCAAAATGAACTGCAGTAACTTAGCCTTCTATAAAAGCAATTGTAAATTTCAGTCTCTAAGTCTTCTAAGAGCAGTTGTATGCTACTGGAACTGAATAAATATGCTGACCCCTCTGTATACAGCTACTGAGCCCTTTCTTTTATTACCTAATGCCTGTGTATATGTGTATATTACCTCTGAATTTTTTTGACTTGGTCAAAGCTTAAAAAAAAAAAAAAAAAAAAAAAAAAGACTCAAAACTGCCATTAAGTTTAATCTATTCAGCTCTCAAATAAAAACATTAATTCAGACAGTAGCACATCTCTCCCATGTCAAGAACCACTTTCAACAGAATCCATAGGCAGGCTTGTCCCCACCAAACAGGTTTTCAACTAGCACAAGAGGTATCCAAGGGATTTCATTATGCAGATATCATTGGATGTGGCCAGCTAGGAGGACAAGAACTACTCATAAGAGATCTCTAGCCCCTCCTTAAAGCAACTGAGCAAAAACTGCTTTGAAAGTTTACAGAAAAGGCAAGCAGAAACATTAGTAACTTGGGCATACAGTCTAACAGGCAATGCTTGCCACAATTGAATCTTGGTTTTAGTCACCTCCACACCTTCAATTTGTCTGCCCTCATAGAAGACAGGATTATGAAGAACAGGAATTAAATTGTATAACTACACTAACATTTAGATAACGGACTTGTTTTAACATCTTAAAATACAAGAGATCCACATAATTTTTGCTTAACATAAAAGGCTAACTCTATTTTCAACTTTAAGGAAAACCAAGCAAAGCTAGAGGTTTTTCTGTCTGATACCTTAAACCTCTTGATGTGGAGGCCCATGGAATATATGCAAATAACTCCTTAAGGCCATCAAGTGTTACAGCTATATTGCTACTGAATGCCAATGATTTTATTGTATTTTATTTTTTTTTTAGTCTGTGTGGTTACATTCAGGCCAGTAAAGGCAACCCCATTAGCTGTGGGCATGTGTTTTTTTTTTTTTTTTGGCCTTTTTATTGTCCTCATCAGCATAGCATATGTGGATAGTTAGGTTATACTTCAGAAACACAGGGTCTTTAAACCCAGCTGATGCCTATAAAGATTAAGGTGCCTGCAAAATATTCCAACTAACACCCAAACCTATGCTGTGCTGTTGAGATATACAAACTAGGAAGTCACTTCCATGTATAACAGTCATATTGTGTCATATTCAAAGTCAGTATAACATGACAGAAGTTTTCCCTATTGGAAAGCTAATCATTACAGCTACAAATTGTGCCCCAAGTCATAGTAATGTCTCTTTGAATTATCAGAAGTGTTAGACTAGTTTAGAAATTACCACTCACAATTAGGAGGTGATTGCAACCCAGCTTAAAAAAAATGTAAACTAATCTCTGCCATGAATGCAAAGAAAAATTAAACTGAATCTGTGGAGGACTTCATTTCTATATATAACTTTACTGATGCACTCAGGGTGAAGTCTTCATTACACAGAGAAAATTCCTTTAATTGCTAGATGTATAAGTCTTGGTCCCGCATTATTTATTTATTGATCAAGTCATTGATTTTCTTTCTCATTAGCTTCTATCATTTATCAGTAAATTAATTATGGTTTTGATGTAATTTTAAAACCACTTACCAGTTTTGCTATATGTCTCTATTATAGATCACTTTAAGAGTAACAGATATAGGAGCCCTAATCCTTATTTGTTTATGTTTAAAAGGATTAATTATGTGATTGAGTAAAAACTTAAATATTTACACCTAATACTGCAAAATCCATCTACTCCTTTTACATCAGAAGGCCAACCCATAAACCAGTA
Source organism: Protopterus annectens (assembly GCF_019279795.1). Lineage (NCBI taxonomy): Eukaryota > Metazoa > Chordata > Ceratodontiformes > Protopteridae > Protopterus > Protopterus annectens. The sequence continues at coordinate 548,872,599 of NC_056726.1, read as the reverse complement.
CTGAGGCGACATAATTAAAAAGGAAAAAGAGAATATATACTGCAGGTGACAAGGAAAATCCCAGAATCAGACAAAATATTAAGTGAAAAACATGGTAAAGAAGTTGAGTTACAATTAAAGCTATGTTATGGCAAATTTATGACAATTTATATGCCTGAGTATTCAGTTCTTGAAACCAAGATCTGTTCACTATATGCTGAATTAGGTCATTTATGTGCAGTGAGCATATTCAGAGATACAGAGCTATGGAAAATCTCCAGCTAGCAAGCACAACATTTATGTATGTTTTGCTACTGGAAATAAGAGAATGGTATTTTTTCTGGGCATAAAAAGGAAAATAATATCGAAAAAGATTTGGAGCTTTTCCTCCTGGGCATCGACTGAAAAGGCCATCTATGCCCGACAGACTTTCCCGGTCAGCAAAGATAAATCGATAACAATAAATTTATAGTTAGAGAAATTGGCAAAAGTAAAACAGGAGACTGCATGGAAAGTATACAAATGAAGTAAATCGCAAGACAGTTTTAAAAATAATTGGGAAAGTGGGTGCATGTGTATCCTCACCCTGCCAAATGTATATGCATTTGAAAATAAATGGCAGAGAAAGAGAGTTAAATGCTTCTGCAGAATAATGCCACTGCATGGGAAGTCCTAAGTATAGCACTATACTAACTGGTATAGTTACCATTTTTTTACATACAGTTTAATAAGAAAACATTATCTTCCTAGTCAAGTATGATCACAGTACACATTTTAGTTATGTATAATTTGTTTACATACCAGAGGCTAGCAAAAGTGAGTCCATTTACACATATAATATTTATAGAAAAAAAATCTCAATATAAATAAAATACCTACGAGTGCACAAGTCAGCACAAAACAGCATTTCATGAGTATTCTATGAAATAAGGAAAATAGGTACATATGTCAACGGTCAGTTAATGACAGTGAAGAAAACTCATATACATGCCAATTACATTTCAGTCTTGGCAATGAACTTTAATTAAAAAATGTACACTACAGGGGTTAGAAGAAGGTGTTCATAACAATAGTGCATACAATGAGTAGCAAACTTACCAACAGTAAACACTGTGTTTTTCTCGGTAGATTGCAGGTAAAATAAAAGTATAGAAAGCATGGCCAGTGACAGCAAAACACAGATACAGGATGCATAGGTAACCCTATGAAACAGTTACAAATATGCTACAGCTGTTTTGCTATTCAAGATCAGATCAGATGATTTTAGAATTCTTTTCAGTTGCACAAAATTCACCAAGCATCCAGAATTTAAAAAAAAAAAAAAGAGGCACAATGCACAAAAGAACTGCTGCCATACTGTTTGTTTTGCAACTGATGTAGATAAAACTAATGAATTAGTTTAATCATCAAGGAAACTAAATAAACATTCACCGCAGTGATTTAAATTTTGCAAGGTTAATCAGCCTATTTATACTTAATTAAAAGAACACACAACTAAATCCCAAACCAATTATACAACTGTTTGCCAAAGTTATAAGTGACTATATGCAGAGTGAACAATAATATGCACTACTCTGAATGCAGTTATCCAGATAGATTAGTCATTGTTTCATCTTAATAGCTCATGCAACCTAAAAATTAATGTTATACTTTTCAAAAAGTACCAGACTCAGGCCATCTCTTCCCATCTCATTTTTGTTACTGTTTCTTTTTCATCTCTTCCTAATAGGCTCATAATAAACCTAACCAGAATTAGCTGCTCAACATCCTCTAAAAATAAAAACAAAACTATACTTTTTTACCCACAATAGAGAGTTATTTATTATTTAATGCACAAAAGGTTAGTCACTTCACAAGTTAACTCAACTTTCATTGGAATATATTTTTGTTGCCTTGATCGACCAAGATTATCTTCAGCATACTGCAAACTTCTTAGCATACTGTTCACATAGAATCAGGTGAAGTTAGTGCCAAAGAAAATCAACATCGCTGTCTGACATTAAACAGCTTCCAATGACTTACAACAGTATTTCCAAGAAATGCTCTCTGTTACCCGAAAAGATATTGCTATCAAAGACAGATATGGGAAAAGCACAAAACCCCACCATCCACCAGATGGAAGATAAATCCATTGAATATGCAGCAAGTTTGCAATGTATAAGGTCTGAGAAAAGAAAAACAAATTGTAGAACTGGTTAACTAAAACTGACCTTACTGCACATGGCAATACGAGTTCCCATGACAAAAATGTCATGCCAGCAACACAGAACGAAAGTTAAAAGATGATTTGGGAGTTAAAAAAATAGGGGTAGATTGAAGCATCCAACGCAATGCAGTACTAACTTGGTTACTATAAGCTGCAGAAATATTGCTATGATGCTCAACACACTAGTGGTCTGAGGTCCTTTTCAATAAAAGCAGCATCAGTAATTTTAACGGAATGCAAAGCAATTCACGCCAGAGGAAAGATACTCTCTGAAATACCCCTTAACCATAAGCTGTCTGTGACAGACATAACTATCTCCTGAATTCTGCAGTGTCCTGGTACATTGAAAAAATAAGTTCTATTTTCCTGCAAATTATTATATATTACTATGTTTTCTATTATTATTATTATTAACTTGATAAGCTTATTAGACAAAGAGGCTTGTTTTAAGGGCAGTGCAGGGTTAAGTGCTTGAGGGCATAATGTGCAGCTGAAAGCAGCGTATAGTCTTAAACTAGCCGATCCAGACAGACAGACTATAGCAGTATAATAAAGGTAGTTATATATGTGAATCAGAAATCACAGTCGGTGCTAGAGAAGAGTGCAGATTTTGGTTTGAAAGGGGCAGTACTATACTATGTTAAGTGTTATAGCCAAAGTAACACATCACCATACTTGGACATTTACAGCAAGGTCCCCATTATACAGATCAGCTATCTCACGTTTCAAACGAGCCCAACCTGTGCCTGGTGTAAGCATTCATCTTCACTTTCAGCAGTCCATTTTTACAACAGAGTTCTGGGTACAAGTCTCTGTAACCGAAGCAGAAATGTACTAGTTGTAAATGCAAGGTACTTTCAACTTTAGTTCCATTTAAATAAGACATGCAGGGTTTTGTATCATTAAATGTGTGGAGAAATTAATTTACATCTTTAATGAAACTGTCCCAACAAACCTAAAAATGTTACTCTGCAAAGATTTTGCTATGGATCTTCTTGTTTTCTTGATTTATTAATCCATAAAGAGCAGCTTCGTTAGGAGGACATAGACATAACACATCCATTAAATGGTATTATTTTTAACTTCAACATATGTCCAGTTCATATTTCTCAAACTGCAGATACTGAAAATATAAAGGCCTTTGAAGATCAGTAACAACCAACTAAAATATACAGACAGCTAATTGGTATAAAATTTGAATACCAAATAGCACATAACTCTTCCTGCTTCCAGTAGGAATGTAAGATACTACTCAGACATGCATTTAAAAAAGAAAGTGACAAAAAAGATGGAAAAATATATCCGAGAGACAGTATAAAAATCTATAAACTTTAAAGAACTGTACTGCAAAATTCTACCGCACAGGGTCATTTAAATTTTCATACTTAAAAAGGAAGATGCATGATGTTGTGCCCTCTTCGCTTATATTATTCTTGCCACTAGTACATTGGTCATGTAGTGTGGTTTTCTGTTTATTAGCTTAAAAATCATGTGAGATGAGGAGGGATTCAGAAAATTGTGTGAGGGGATAAATCAAGCCTGAAAATAGGGACTTACCTCCAAAACAGGAACATCCTGTGCGGGGGTAATTCAGGCCTAAAAATAGGAACATTCTTCCAAAATAGGGACAGTTGAGAGGTCTAGTCAGGTTATTAATGATTACTGCCTTGAGCAAGGGAACAGATTCAAAGAAAATAAACTCATTAACAAACTTACAAAAATGGAGGTCAAACTGCTGTTATTATACCAGTTGGAAAACATCTCCATCTGTGGGGACAAATCACAGTCTCTTGCTTTCAAATTTGTTCAATGTGACGGAGAGACTTTCACATTATACTGGTCACAGAGGATCGATGCTACCCAAACAGTCAGCATGTGGTAACAGTAATTAATGTTTGTGCCATTCCTTATGCTCAGAAAGTGGTTCAAAACACTGGCATGTACACCAAATCCTGCCACTATTGGCAACTGGTTAGCCACAGATGGATGACAATGGAAACAAATGGCATCACCAAGAAATGAACATAAACCATGAACATGTCAGAGCTAGGTACAACTTTGTATGTCTATACAACTTTTAGCTAAAGAATAAAAATTGTCGGCAAATAGCCATTAGCAGTATGTCTCACAAATATTAACTCAGTCACAGCAAACAACATTAGCCCTATTAAACAGAACAAAGTAAATAAGCTATGTACCTCCTCCTAATAGCAGCTCAATTGTTTAACTAAAGTTCTGTATTCAACATATCTGAGTTACAGACATAATATTAAGTTAAACCAGTTCACAGCATCTTAGATACCATTCCAGGTCAGTACCCTGCCATGCTGAAGGCACGCATTAAGGCTGAAGTAGCTGGCAAGTTGCCTGTTCTAGCATTTAAAGTTGCTTACTATAAACATCTTGTCTAGGCATCCAGCTCCTGAGGCTTGGCTTTAAATGCCATGCCAAAACATGAATGAAGTAAAATGTAAAAATTATTCTCTGCTTGCTACATTTAATTGCTAATTTGACATTTGTGTTTTGAATACATTAGAATGGACAGGAATTTTCTAGCTGTGATCAGTTTCATCAGAAAAGAAAATATTTGTAAAGCACTGAAATGACTGTCATGCTGTGACCCCCTACTCCTCCCTTATATAAAATAATTTATTCCTACGTTCCCTATTGTGACACACACGTCCTCAAGTTCATTATGGGATGTTATTTGGCCTTGAATGTTCATTAAACAAATACTGTCATTTCTTCCTTGACTGTAGCACACTTTATTTAACTTGTCATGACCTGACTGTTGGATAGGTTTTAATATTCTGCAACCTACCCCCAACAATACTTTATGTATTAAATATTGTTTAAATAGAACATGTCTAGTCAACAATAGCATGACATTTCACTGAAGTATTTAGAATTCTCAAAAAATGCTAAATATTTCTGTAACAATGGATTAAAAGGCTGGATTACATCACTGAGGTGGGCTGTGTAGATACTAAAAGTATGAGGGTTGCCAATATGCATTTGGTGGGTGCTGTAGCAGGTGATGGGGAGTAAGGATTCGGCCCAATTATAGGTACTTTTAGAGGGAATTAATCCACACTGTTACTAGCGTAAAATAGATACAGCTTTCAATGAAAACTCAGTAGGTACTGTGAATCCTTTATTTGCAAAAACGACCAGCTCAAAAAAAGCGCTTTCGCCTGGTGATACCAGGCTTTGTCAAGTTGATTTAAAACAGTAGTATCTAGTCTTATATAATAAAAAAATGATCATGTGATCTAATTAACTCAATTGCTTAATTGTAAAATTACTAGATGAAGTATTAAACTTAAATAAACATAGTAATAAATTTGTTTAATAATTTAAAAAGTGCAGTTTGAATAAAACGTAAAAACCATCGTTAAAACTGCCACCTATTATCAAAATATATATTAAATTGTTTGTGCAAAACAGTTAAGAAACATTGTTAAGAAATTTAAAAAATTTCGTCAGTTTAAAAATGAAATACGATGAACCCTTGCTGCGCAATGACAACTGCTGAATAAGTCCGCTTTCCAAGGACAAAAGAAAACAGTCTTCATAGTTAGTAGTTAGTTAAATTCCTTTCTTGTAACGGGAGCTTCATCCTGCTCGTTTCTTAAAAGTAAAGGAGTGTCCAGAAAGTCAGCGCTAGCTGGGTCTTCTGCCATGGAGTAATAAACGTACTCAAAAAAGCAAAAAAGCACAAACCAATGACCAAAATACCTCCACAGGCAAATACCAGCGTTGCTCGGCTTTCCAAAATAATGTCACTAATAAGGAAATTAATCCACGCTGTTACTAGCGTAAAATAGATACAGCTTTCAATGAAAACTCAGTAGGTACTGTAAATCCTTTATTTGCACAAACGACCAGCTCAAAACAAGCGCTTTCGCCTGGTAATACCAGGCTTTGTCAAGTTGATTTAAAACAGTAGTATCTAGTCTTATATAATAAAAAATTGATCATGTGATCTAATTCACTCAATTGCTTAATTGTAAAATTACTAGATGAAGTATTAAACTTAAATGAACATAGTAATAAATTTATTTAATAATTTAAAAAGTGCAGTTTGAATAAAACGTAAAAAACATCATTAAAACTGCCACCTATTATCAAAATATATATTGAATTGTTTGTGTAAAACAGTTAAAAAACATTGTTAAGAAATTTAAAAAATTTCGTCAGTTTAAAAATGAAATACGATGAACCCTTGCTGCGCAATGACAACTGCTGTTACTGCTACTCGAACAAGTTTACCATGACCCTAGAGGAGGAGATTGGGAAACCCGACTACAAAATAGAGAACTTATTTGGCAATTAAAATTAAATGCTACCAAACCTCCAGGTTTAAACGACACCATTAGCTTAACCAGCGTTTTAAAACCTAACAGAGACAAGTTATAAGATTATTATTCAAGCATAGACATATCAGTCACGTAACTTATTTCCCCTACTGTTTGATGAATTTTTTGATACATTGTATTATCATTTTTTATATAAGTTTACAGTCTATGTTAACTATTTGTTACCCTCCATAATTTTGAAGACTGTTGTTTTCTTTTGTCCTTGGAAAGCGGACTTATTCAGCAGTTGTCATTGCGCAGCAAGGGTTCATCGTATTTCATTTTTAAACTGACGAAATTTTTTAAATTTCTTAACAATGTTTCTTAACTGTTTTACACAAACAATTCAATATATATATTTTGATAATAGGTGGCAGTTTTAACGATGGATTTTACGTTTTATTCAAACTGCACTTTTTAAATTATTAAACAAATTTATTACTATGTTTATTTAAGTTTAATACTTCATCTAGTAATTTTACAATTAAGCAATTGAGTTAATTAGATCACATGATCATTTTTTTATTATATAAGACTAGATACTACTGTTTTAAATCAACTTGACAAAGCCTGGTATCACCAGGCGAAAGCGCTTGTTTTGAGCTGGTCGTTTTTGCAAATAAAGGATTCACAGTACCTACTGAGTTTTCATTGAAAGCTGTATCTATTTTACGCTATTAACAGTGTGGATTAATTTCCTTATTAGTGACATCATTTTGGAAAGCCGAGCAACGCTGGTATTTGCCTGTGGAGGTATTTTGGTTATTGGTTTGTGCTTTTTTGCTTTTTTGAGTACTTTTAGAGGGAGGAATCTGGAAGAGAGGGGACCAGAGGGATACATTAGGCAGGTAGCAGGACATGTTCAGGGGGCTAGTCACTGGTTACTAATTCGAGTGAAGAGAAAGGAATTAAGGATGACAGATATATGACTGAATAGAAGGATTGGGAAGTAAAAATGAAGCAGGGAACAGGACATTATTGGACAAAGCTGGAGCTGCTGGGAACTGGTATTGAAGCAGAAGGTAGAAGATGGGGATGTGTTGTTTAGAGGAGAGTTTCAGAAGATGATGTGAATGCTAAGCTATACAATACCGAGTGGGATTCCTGTAGTTAGTACCTTCAGAGGAGAGTGTTACAGGGTTTCTAACAGTAGGAGGATTGCATTACTGAGAGGTTTGTATGTTTCAAAAAAGGGTTATGGCTTTTAGTGCATCTAGTCATGTTGAGGGACTGTCTGATGTAGGGGGCCAAACAACAGCAGAAGAGGGTTAATCCCCTGACTTTATAACCTGAGCAATTATGTCCGTGTGAGGGGGGAGTAGCATACTGTTTAAGTACTGTCACATATAACTGCATTTTTTAATAAATCCTACCAGGTGTTTCAGCATTACTAAATTTTTGGCACATCATCACATCCTCCAAAATCTGTTACGGTTAACTACAAGTTATTTTTCACTGGAATATTTAATTTCTATTAGAGTAAGTCTTGTGTTTTGGCACACATTTTCTTGTTGTGTGTATTTTAACAAAAAGTGTCAGGATGCATAAAGAGCAGATCTAACACAAGAGAAAGAGAGGTAGTTCATCCTTATAAGAAGCACTAACCAATAAATACTTAGGAGTATTGTGTTTAGTTTTGGTGGATCATTCTGTGACGAGAGAAAACTGCTGGGTGGACTGCAGAAAAGAGAAACTAGTGTTGTCAAAGGCAAAAAATTAGGAGAGGCTAAATAGATATGAACTGTGTTCTTCCAAAATGAAGGAAGAAACAAAAATATTTTATGAGTGAATAAGGCTTCCCTGTATGGTCATAACAACATCCCTGCATTCTTCCCTTATAAGGCCCATTATTGAGTACAATGCCCCTTTCAGCATGCACTTCGCAAAGCACCAGTGATATATCAGAATATGTAATATATTACAATTTCTAGCAACTAGTAATATAACTAGTTTCTTTTTCAAAATAGTAAACAAGTAATAGTAATATATTACATTTTTTAGGAACTAGTAACTTAAATGTGCATTACTTTTTACTTACTTTAGCTTAAACCAGTGGTTCTCAATGTGGATGATATCATCCCCTAAAGAGTGATGAAAAACTTCAGGTGGCCTTGGATAGTATGGAAGGTAGTCAGATGTTAGAAGGTAACAGAGACTTTGAAAGGGCTATTTGGATAAAAAATTACAACATAATGTTGGCACAACCCATAGCACATAGCATTCATAACAAATCATTAGAATTAGTCTAGAGCAAAAATTACTTTATTTTTTTAGCACTGCAAGGAGGTGAAAGCTAATGACAACCAGACTCTGACCCTGCCCTGGTACTGTAGAACTCTCACCCACTAAAACACCCCCTAACACAGTGAGAATTCTAGCCTGCTACAGATAATATCTTTACCTTGCCGTATAATAAATGGCAATGGTTCTCCATACCACCACCAGTCGTAATCAAACTCACCACTCCTTGGTTTAACACTGAATGCCCCAACCCACTGCAACAAGCAGGACTCTTTGGGTGGATCTAGGATCAAAAACTGGTACCAGATAAAACACCAAAACCATCAATGGTCAATTTTTATATCACATGATGTAAAATGATTGTATTTATACTGGGTACTTCATGATATCCAACAGTTCTGCTGAACGTCTTAATGGACAGAAAGTGCTCAACAACTGTGGATATTTGTTATTAAAGTTTCATCGGCATTTCCTCATTGTGGCTCACTTCATTTCTGACTGTTAGCAGCAGTGCTGTTTGGTTCCAGTGGTTTTTACCGTCCTCTTGGGTGTTTTTGTATCTATGATCAACCAGCTTTTGTCTTGACAATTTTTTATGTGCCATTTAAAATTATTTTCGGGTTTCGATTTTTAATTGATGAATATAGACAAAATGTGAAAGGTTTTTATAGGTCTTGTGCTGCTGGCTGTGTGTGGTTTGGTTTAATTATTTGTGACTCTCTAGCTATAAAGACTAGTCTTCTGTTTCTTCTTTCGGTTGCTCCCATTAGGGGTCACCATGGCAGATCATCGTTCCACAGAACAAGTGGCAGCATACTTTGATGGTGTTGTGTTGCCAGTCCGGCACGTAACCTTCCTCAGAAGGCACACACAGTCACACTTAGGGCCAATTTAGAATGTCCAAGCCACCTGAGGCATGTCCTGGGAATGTGGTAGGAAACTTCAAAACCCAGAGGAAGCCCACGCAAACTCAGGGAGGACATTATATCTCTTAACCATACCAAATTGCTTTGTATTTACTGGTTTTGAGGGCAAAATAATGGGGTACCACTAATTTCTGAGTGGCCCCTTCAACTCCTGATTTTCAGACTCAGAGACAGGTGGGAGTTTCAGACTGTGGGTGGTGATGTTGCTTGTAGTTGTGTATCACTCGGAGTATTGGAAATAGGTAAACTTATTCCAAGTTACTTCTCACTGTGTTACATCCATTAAATAATATGGGATTACTCCATGAAGCAAAACATTTTTTTTTTAAATAATATCTATCTTTATTGAGATTTAAAAGCTCATATTAGTTTTGGCACCATGACTGAGCAGAGCTGGCCCCCAAACCAGTTCAACTTCACCCTGAAAGAAATGCAAGATGGCAAGGACAAGTGACAAGTGGCGTACCTCAGGGTTCAGCCCTGGGACCGCTCTTGTTTGGCATCTACTTCTCTGAAGTACAGGCCAACACTAAGGGACTCTGGCTAACAAAGTTCACAGATGACTGCAAACTGGGAGCCATTATTGAATCCTCAGATGATGTGGATATTCTACAAAAGGGCCTTACAAAAACAGATGCTTGGTGCCAGAGCCATGGGCACAAGCTTAATGCCAAGAAATGTATAGTTATCCCCTTTGGGAAAAAACATGTACCCATGAATTACCACATAGGTGGCAGTACACTAAACACCGAAAGTGTGATAAGAGACTTAGGGACACATTAGACCCATTACAGAATATTTGGTATGTACCTCATAAGACATCTGCAACAGCTGCAAA